>NC_133124.1:68449718-68751384 GCF_048418815.1 Hemitrygon akajei
AGTTGATGGATTCATGGATCAGCATTTAGACATCTGAGGCTCCTGGTGTGACCATCAGCTGGTCCACATGATCCAAATTTTGCTGCTTTTATACTGAACTTGGAGGAAACTGCAGCAATTTCTGTCAGCAGCACAGAACCTGCCTCAGGAAAGACCATTGCTCCCGTTACAGGAAGGATGTGAACACCTCGGAGGGGGTGCAGAACAGATTCGTTAAAATGCTGCATGGACTCGAGAGTATGTGCTACAAGAACAAGTTGGATAAACCTGAATTGGAGGCTGAGGGGAGACCGAATTTTCCAGGGTTAAATGTCAAGTACTAGAGAACATGCACTTAAGATGATATAGGGTTACATTTAAAGTTGATGGGTAAGGCAAGTTTTTTTTCCCCCTTTACACAGAAACTGGTAGATGCCTGGAATGGACTGCAGGGATGATGGTGGAAGCAGATTCGACAGTAATGTTTTAGGGACTGTTAGATGCAATTTTTTTGCACTACTTATTTTAACTCAACTATTTAATAGACATATATTCTTACTGTAATTCAGTTTTTCCTCTGTATTTATTTATCATGTATTCATTGTACTGCTGCTGTAAATTTAATGAATTTCACGACATATGCTGGAGATATTAAATCTGATTCTGATTCTAATATGCAGAGAATAGAGGGATGGGACTCATCTACAGGCAGAAGAGAATTATAATTCAACATTATGTTCAGTACAGAGATGCAGAACCAGTTCCTGCACTGTACTAATAACCAACCAGTGCATCCAGAGACAGCTCGATCTCCGCCAGCGGTAGTCTGCCATCTGTGTCCATTACCCAGTGTTATAGCCCTTTCGCCCCAAGCACAACTTCAGTAACACAATCATACAATGCGACCCTTCCCTCTGGTCCCCCATTCCCTCACACCCTCACCTGGGCAGGCCTGCTTGAAGCAAGCTCGGGTATCCCACAGTGTGAGGTTACACTTTCCGCCAGGGAGTTCAGGCCGCAGCACCTCTCTCTGCCGGAACATCGCTCCGAAGCTGCAGCTCTGACTACACGCACTCCACGCCGTCCAAACCGAAACCACGCAGTCCACTGTCAGAACAAATACAAGTGTTAAACAGCAGTCTGAACCCCTCACCCATGTCTGCCCTCCTTACCTCTCCCACTCACAGGCTGGGTCAACATTCGGTACGGAGAGAATGCCACACTCTAGGGGTAGCTTTTGAACACAAAGATCATTTGGACTGGCACAAGGATAAAAATGGTTTGGATGGGCATCTTAGTCGGGATGGACCAGTTGGCCCGAAGGTCCGATTTCAGTGCCGTACGACTCTATGGCAATGTTAACCTGAGCCCATTGCCTGCCCAAGGTGAGTTTCCTGGATCCTTTAATGAGATAATTCCCATCCTTCCATTTTCACCTGGTGGTCTGGCTACAACAGTCCCTATTGTGAGAGCTTGCTGTGCATGGATTGGCTGCTGTACGCCCCCAGCAACAGTGACCAATGTCCCCTAGTAAGAACTATCATGGACAGAGAACTCTGGGACATTCCAAAGGAGCCTAGAAATATCCATCCCATCTCTAACCCTACCCAATGGAAACCCCGCAGCCCAGTCTCCTGCTTTATGGTACAAACCCGGTGAATATTATCTACACCACTTCTACTGTACCTTAGCCCCTCACCTCATTACATCAGAAACCCCTGCTTACCAGGCTCTTAGCACTGTCAATGGACACGCAAACCCTAGCCCAATCCCCAGCTAATGATCCACAGGCTTGGACCTCCCAACTCTGATCACCAGAGCTCAACCCCAAATCAAGCCCCTGACCTCTGACCTCCCAACTTCCAATGTTCTTCAGATCGGACACTAGCCGGTGGTGTTCTTGCGTTCAAGGGCATTAGTGACAATACAGCAAATTGGTGAGTCTCATAGCAGTGGTAGGCAAGTTATTGGAGAGGATTCTTAAGGATAGGATTTACTCGCATTTGGGAAAATATAGGCGAGAGAGCCAGCACAGCTTTGTGTGGGGCAAGTCATGTTTACTAACCAGTTATTTTGAGGAGGTGATGAAGATTATTGATAAAGGTAGGACAATGAATTTGACAAGGTCTCTCATGGTTGGCTGATCCAGAAGATGAAGGCACTTGAAATTGTCCTGGCCATAGAGGACACAGGGTAGTAATGAAGGGGTGCTTCTCTGACTGCAGGGCTCTGACCAGAGATGTTGCTAAATAAATTATTTTTAACAGAAATGTAGATAAACGGATAAGTGTGCACACAACACAGTATTGATGGAATTGTGGGTAGTATAGTAGATTGCCAAAGGATAGAATGAGATGTAGACCAATTGGAAGTATAAGTAGAGAATCTCTGACAGAACAAATGCAAGAGGGCAGCAAATGGAAGATTAGGAGCATTGATGTACAGTGGGATCTTGGGGATCTTGCCCTGAGAGTGGCAATGCAAGGAGATGAGATGGTGACGAAGGAGTATGGCATGCTTGCCTTCATTGGTCAGGGCACTGAGTGTAAAGTCATGCTGCAACTGTGTAAAACTTTGGTTAAGCCACATCTGGAACACTGTGTGTAGTTCTGGTCCGTGCATTTGTCAAGACTTGGTCTAAATGCCTGGGTGCACCAGAATCCTCTAGGCTCTAATGTTCCTCCTCCCCTGATTATTTGTTGATCATTTTCACCTGTGTCTTGTTTTAGCTATCAGTGCACCTGCGCCTTGTTCTATTGGTCTATTCAAGTTTTCTCTGTTTTGTTTGTCTTTGCCCAGTCTTGTGTTTACCTACCTTGTGTGTAGTGATTCTTGAGTACTAGCCCGTGTTCTCTACTAACCAATCCACAAGAAAAGATTCTTTATTCAATTCCTAGCTGTCTAAGTGATACACAAGCCAGGGCAGGACATTATGTAGAACAAGCTGTGGCCCATGAAACAGGCTCCCCCTCTCCATGCAGCTGATGAATTCAAAGGAACTTCAGAGACTGATACAGTCTAGCACCAATGGCATCGCAGGAGTTGCCAGCCACTGTTGAACTCAATGTAGGGCTGCCTTAGGGACTCCAGCTCCGGATTTTTCTTTGCAGTTCACTCATGAAGCTTTTCTAATGAATGGGTTATAGCCGCAAGGCAGCAAAAGGTTTGAGGTCAGCGATTTCCTTCTCCTAGATGACCTACCAACCAAACACAGCTGACAAGCCCAATCTGCCCAAAGTATCTGGTTTTCAGGCGCAAATAAGCTGAATTTACCCCTTCTCCCATTAGTAGAAACTGTTCTGCTGGGCTTAGTAGCTTAGACACACATGAAGGTCAGGATCTGGACTTGATTGTCAGAGGCTAGTTGAGACATGTGCCACTGGGAGTATTTAATAGGTAGTGGAAGCTTATCACCAATACACCCCCACCCCTCTCAGCCATGGAAACCTTAAGAAAACGTGACTGTTTATAAAATTGAGGGGCATAGATAGGGTAGAGTCAGGGTGGAAATGTCAAATACCAGAAGGCATAAGTTTGAAGGAGATGTGTATGGTATTGTTTTCTCCCCCCTGACCCCCACACAGGATGGTGGATGCCTGGAACAGACTGTCGGGGAGGTGGTTTAGCAGATACAACAACATTTGAGTGGTATTTAGAGTCATGGACAGGCAGGGAAAGCAGGAGTATTAACCATGTGCAGGCTTAGTTTATTTGGCAGCATTGTCTGCACAAACATGGTGGGACAAAGAGCTGTGCTCTTCCATGTTCTAAGTAACCTCTCTTCCAACCCAGATTCTCCAGGACCCAGGCCTTCATCTACCTGTCCTCCAACCCCTGGTCAGCAGCCCTTGATTCTGGTCATCTTCTTGACCACAGACTCTGACCATCTATCTCAGCCTTCTGACCTCTGGTCATCTGCCCTGAACCCCTGGTTACCACTGCCTCATACTTTCATTCAACTTTTCTGCCACTCTACCCAATGACGTCCCTGACCCCATCTGCAGGTCACCAGCCCTTGGTGCCCAACTTCATGTCTGGTCTCCAGTCTTCTCTGGACCTCCGCCCATGGTCCCAACCCCAGAACACATATTGTCCCCAAACTGGCCCATTCATGCACGGTGCCTGTTCAAAGCCGTGCCCAGGTCTCTGACCTACCGCAGTCCTTTTCATCAGAACCATCTTGGCAGTCGGTCCGGAGATCACATGCCTGGTGCTGGGGAAGGCACTCCCCGCTGCCACAGGTGAACTGTCTGGTGGAGCAAGCACTTGGATGAATGGTGGAGAATTTCGGTCCCGCAGTCCTTGCTGGTGGTGTCACTGAGGCAGGAGACAAACCTGAACACAAGGATCCAGAAATCAGAATGGCCATCCATCCCAGCATCCACTGGCCACAGATCCAGCAATCACTACCAAACTCCTCTGGGTTATTGTTGAACGTATCCTGACTGGTGCGGCAATTCCAGCACACAGGAACGATAGAATGTAGTGGACACAACCCTCCCCACAGCATCTACAAGAGGTTCTGCCTCAAGAAAGCAGTAAGGATCCTCACCATCTCGGTTGTGCTATCTTCTCACTGTGCTTCATTGTACCCATGCACGATTAACAGTGGGACATGAATTCCAGAATGCACTGACCACAATGCCCCCCCCCCCAGAGTGCACGGTCACAGTGTTGCCCCTCCCAGAATGCACTGACCACAATGCCGCCCCTCCCAGAGTGCACGGTCATAGTGTTGCCCATCACAGAATGCACTGACCACAATGCCGCCCCTCCCAGAGTGCACGGTCACAGTGTTGCCCATCACAGAATGCACTGACCACAATGCCGCCCCCCCCCCAGAGTGCACGGTCACAGTGTTGCCCATCACAGAATGCACTGACCACAATGCCGCCCCTCCCAGAGTGCACGGTCATAGTGTTGCCCATCACAGAATGCACTGACCACAATGCCGCCCCTCCCAGAGTGCACGGTCACAGTGTTGCCCCTCCCGGAATGCACTGACCACAATGCCGCCCCTCCCAGAGTGCACGGTCACAGTGTTGCCCCTCCCAGAATGCACTGACCACAATGCCGCCCCTCCCAGAGTGCACGGTCACAGTGTTGCCCCTCCCAGAATGCACTGACCACAATGCCGCCCCCCCCCCAGAGTGCACGGTCACAGTGTTGCCCCTCCCAGAATGCACTGACCACAATGCCGCCCCTCCCAGAGTGCACTCACCACAATGCTGTTCATCTGAGCCATCAGGACAATCAGGAAACCCATCACAGACCTGGTCTGAGTCGACGCAGTCAAATGACCTGCACTTGAACTGTCCATTCAGACAGAGAACTCGGAGAAATGGAGGCAATTCTCCCCAGAATTCCAGACCTGGGATTGAAGTAGGGTAAAGGTCATACTGTAGAATCACTGAAGTCAACAGCACATGAAGAGGCCACTTAATTCAATCTGGTCAAAGGTGGGCAGGTCCCTCCTTCCGGCCTGTGACATTGCAACCAGCTGCTTTGTAAATGTGGTTCGTGCTACTGGTACCAACAACCCCAGTCTCCTCTTCCACCGTCCTATCACCCACAACCTTCTGGGTGAAAAATAACTTCTGCCATTTTATTAATTTTTCTACGAATTAACTTCATCAACAGCAATAGATGCACAACGTACACTCAGCAGGAGAACAGGACCGGCAGATTACTGGAAGCTGTGAGGAACAGAAGTCACTAAATGTTGTGTCACCAGTAAACAAGGCCAGCGAGGATTAACAAGCTACCACATGGGATTACTGTTGGTTATACAGCACACAAACAAGCCCTTCGGTCCATTGTGCCTATGGTGACCATCATGCCTATCTGCACTAATCCCACTTGCCTTCATTAACTTGGTATCTCTCTTTACCCCACTCATTCAGGTACCACTTAAATGGTGTTACTGTTCCTGCCTCCACCACCTCCCCTGGCTGTTCATTCCAGGTATCAACTGCTATGTTTCCCCTCTGAATCATCTTTAAACCTCCTCCTTCTCACCTTAACTCTATGTCCTCTTGTTCTTGACCTACCCACCATGGGAGACAGATTGATTACCTACCCACCCATTATTAGGGACAGTCAGCATGGGCTTTGTGTAAGGTGGGTGACATCTTACAAACTGAACTGAAATTTTTGGAGGAGGTGACAAAGGTGAATCATGGGGATAGGACAGTGAATGTTGCCTACATAGACTTGAGTAAGGTGTTTGACAAGGGCCCTCATGGTAGTCTCCCCTCCCCTACCATCTCCTCAGTCAACTTGCCAGGAGCTTCCATTTTCCCGTCTATGTTGCTTGCCTGCCCTTCAACACCCAGGGTGCCCCTGATTAGCAGGAATATGTCCTGAACCATTTTTGTCTCCCTCTCACACAGACTCACTAGCCAACTTGTCACTTCTCTGCGACATCTCCCACCCAGTGTAACCTAATTAAGCTGGAGGAGGGAAGGTGACAGAAGGTTGGAGGGAGAGTGCAGGGAGCCGTGACCAAAGTGAGGGGAGGCAGGTGAGGGTGAAAGCACTTACTTTGCGTCACCTCAGATGTGCTCGTAGCTTTCACGCTGGGACGTGGAAGATCATCACCCTGCGGTGCAGAGGACGGCAGGCTCCATCTGGACCCCACCTGTGTGCTGGATCCTACAGGTGTGGGGAGTGAAATGGGCCGAGGAGGCAGTGTCCCTGAAAACACAGTCCAAAGAACTACAGTCAGCTACCATCAAAAGCACCATCAGATACAATGAGAAAGTGGGAGGGCAGTTGTGTCCCTGGGCACTCAAGGAGAGAGTCGGTGGGAGAGTAGAGAGTGGGTGCTGGTGGTGGATTTGCTGAGCTGTGTCCTGAGATTTGTAAATTTTTGCTGGCCACAGTTGAGGTGCTGAGTGACTAGAGGACTGTGGAACTGTAATTGCAGGGATAAAGCAGAGAATCTGGAGTAAGTGGTAGGGAGGTTATTGGGAAGTATTAATCCTCACATGGAACAGCAGAAGTTGTTCAGAATTATGTCACAAGGGCCAGTTTGTGGGAGATCCAGTTGGTCTGATTTAACCTGGGTAACTGAATTGTTGAGGTTTACATGGACTTCCGAACTATCTGTGACAAGGTCCCACAGAAAAGGCTATTCCATAAGGTTAAAGCCCAGGTAATCCAAGACAAATTAGGTCCAAAACTGGCTTGTGTCAGATGGGAACAGGTGATAGTGAACAACTGTATTGGACAGAGAAAGATTTAGGATAAAGGACCAAAGCTGGTCCTGGAGTGTGCTAGCAACGTCTGCTCCCAGCTGAAGAACACTCACCACATCCCTTTTCATCGGAAAAGTCCCTACACTCAGCTATTTGATTGCACAGAGCTGTTGAGGCATTGACGCATTCTCCGCTCCTACACTGGAACTCTCCTTGCTGACAGAGGCTAGCTGGAAAGTGCCTTGGTGGTGGGGTAGTCTGCCATCCTCCGGATCCAGTCCAAGCACTCTGCGAGCCCATGTCCATAGGGCCCCATGTGGTGCTGGTCGTAGATCTTTCTGGAACTCCCGGCCCCAGAACGTGCTCCTGGGTTGACAGCTGGGCTGTAACATGACCAAACAATTCATTACCTTAAGACACAGAGCCAACAAAAACAGGTGCAAACGAGGCAGGCAGCGGAGGGGGCAAAGGTGGAGCAGAGGGAGAAGAAAGAGGGAAAGCTGAAGGAGAGAGCAAGGGGAAAGGAAGAGGGAGGAGGGAAGATATAATGAGAAGGCAAGGAGAGGGGGGAAAGTGGTGAGAGGCAGGGAGAGAGTGCAATGGAGGAGAGAAAGATAGAGGGAGGGAAAATAGAGTGAGAGCAGTGAGGGGAGAGAGACAGAGAAGGAGGGTGAGGAGATAGGGAGAGAGAAAGCTTGGAGGTAAAGCAACATCTGAAAAGTGGGTGTCTTTTAAAAGAGAGGTAATCATGGTACAGGGCAGTATGGGACTAGAGTAAATGGGCACCAAGATGGGTGGGGATTCAATTGGCTGAGGAGCCTGTTTATGTGCTGTACAAATGTACTATTGTATGAGAGGAAGGAGTGGAGGGGAGAGCAAAAGAGAAACCTGGCTTGTTTCTGTCACTTACTCCAGGGACAGCCCAGAATCTCAGTGCGCAGGAAGATCCCATTAATTTGACGGACTGGAATAATCCTCAGGTAACGAGCGAATATCAGCTGCTTGAGGTCCCGCCTCACTGGTGTGTTACTGTCAGAATTTGCTCGAAGAATCTGGAACCCAATGATTTGAGTTAAACCATACGTCCACAAGAGGTCACTGCAGAATGACTGATATGAATATCAGGAGAACACATGGGTCCCTCAGTTCCACAACTGCTTCACCATTCAATGAGATCAAAGCCGATCTAAATTTGGCCTCAAGAACACTTCCCCACTCGCTCTCCAAATCGTGACTCCCTTGTAGTTTGATATGTCAGTCACCACTCCGAATATATTCAGTAATTTTGTCTCCACGGTTCACTGCGAGAGAATTCCAGAGGCTCTTCACCTTCCATGAGAGGAAATTCCTCCTCATCTCAGGCTGAAGCTGTTGTCCCTAATTTTCGTTACCCCATCCACCCCTTTCACTAGTTAATGTTTCAATAAAAACTCTCCTTTTAACTCCAGTATCCAGCTATGCTTTTGCTATCTGCTGTTTGTGGGAGCTTGCTGTATGTACACTGACATTCCTGTTGCCAAGGGTTAGTTGGATGTGTCCGTCTGCAGCACCTGGGACCTGCAATTGCCTCTTTCAGAATCAGAAATGATTACGACAGGTCTGGATACCATTCAGCCTTTGCAGTGTGTGTCAGTTCTATGCAGGAGGAATCCAGCTCATCACCCCCTGATTCGACCCTCTGATACCCTCCCAACAGGCCTGCTCTGGTTCCCACTCCCCCAGGTCCCTTCTTGCATTCCCATTTCCCAGACCCCACATCAGCGCTCTCTGAAGCACTGTTCAATCTGAGCCTATTTATCCATGTTGTGCATTCCAGGCACTAAATCGGTTTGTTTTTGCTTTGCCCTGGTCCTTCATTCCTACACCAATGGGAAAGGTTTCTTTTCAATGTTTTTGTACCCTTCCCAGTTAAACCATATAAATACCGTTTAAATATCTCCATCAGAATACCTGACAACTTCCTCTTTTCTAGCTCCTGCAAATCAATCCACACACCTGAAGGCCCCCATTCCTAGAACAAGCTCTTGTGCACCCTCTCCAATGTCTTTCCTAAAGCATGGAAATATGAACAAAATACTCTAGCTGTGGAGTATTCTATAAGCGAGCCAGTATCTTATAGGACTCACCATGACTTCCTTGCTCTTGGATTCTGAGCATCTACTTATGAAGACCAGATCCATTATACTTTCTCAACCACTCTCAATAAAGTTCAACAGTGTAGATGTAAAGAAGGTGTTTCACCAGATTTGGTGTAGAACCTATGGAAGGAAGTACAGTCAATATTTCAGGCCTAAATCCTTCAGGAGGACTGGAGAAAAAAGCTGAGAAGTAGATTTAAATCTACTAAGTCTGCTCCTCAGCTTTTTTTCTCCAGTCCTGCCAAACAGTATCAGCCCAAAACATCGACTGTACTTTTTTCCATAGATGCAGCAGCCTGGCCTGCTGAGTTCCTCCAGCATTTTGTGTGTGTTGCTCGGATTTCCAGCATCTGCAGACTTTCTCTTGTTGAAGTAGAACCTATGGTCACAGCCTGAAACATAACAATCACTCACACATGACAGAGAGAAGAATTTCCTTCTCCAAAAGAATGGTGACTCTGAAATTCAGATAGAATGAACAATTTTTGAGATTAAGGGAACCTCAGGATAGTTCAGGGAAGTGGTGTTGAGGGAAATCAGCCAGGATGTTATAGAACGGTGAGACAGGAATGAGGGGCTGAAAGGTAACTCTGTCTCTGGTTTCTTATGTCCGTAAGCTGGTCCATGAAGGGTGAACATGTGTCACAGTAGCTCCTGCTTTTGTACCCTTGACAGAAGTATTGGCATTGCCTCTCCTTGCTCTGCCATCTTCATTCTGAAGTCTGTTACTCTAGTCCTTGCAGTTCATCTGCACACTGAACAGGGCATTAATATGATGAGGAGCAGTAGTGCTGGTACTGATTCTGGGGAACTGTGTGTACAGAAGCGACCTCTCCCTGCAGCCTCTGCCTCCCTTTGACTGCTGATTTCCTACCTGGGATACCACACCCTGTCTTTTCATGCCCTCAGTCTGATCTTAAGCCTATTATGTGACATCATATTAAACTCTTCTGGAAGTCCACACTGGCCACAGTTATCCCATTGGCACTCTGCTTTACTTCAGCAAAAACCTCAACAGATTAGTGAGGTGTGATTCACAATAAAAGTTAAAGTTGGCTGCACAGGTTGACTCTGTGGTTAAAAAGGCATACGGTGCATTGAACTTCATCAATTGTGGGACTGCGTTTAGGAGCCGAGAGGTAATGTTGCAGCTATATAGGACCCTGGTCAGACCCCACTTGGAGTACTGGTCAGTTCTGGTCAGTTCTGGTCGCCTCACTATAGGAAGGATGTGGAAACCATAGAAAGGGTGCAGAAAAGATTTACAAGGATGTTGCCTGGATTGGGGAGCATGCCTTATGAGAATAGGTTGAGTGAACTCGGCCTTTTTTCCTTGGAGCGACGGAGGATGAGAGGTGACCTGATAGAGGTGTGTAAGATGATGAGAGGCATTGATCGTGTGGATAGTCAGAGGCTTTTCCCCAGGGCTGAAGTGGCTGGCACAAGAGGGTACAGGTTTAAGGTGCTTGGAAGTAGGTATGGAGGAGATGTCAGGGGTAAGTTTTTTATGCAGAGAGTGGTGAGTGCGTGGAATGGGCTGCCGGCGACTGTACAGGTGGTTACGATAGGGTCTTTTAAGAGACTCCTGGATAGTTACATGGAGGTTAGTAAAATTGAGGGCTATAGGTAAGGACATAGAACATAGAACAGTACAGCACATTACAGACCCTTCGGCCCACAATGTTGTGCTGACCCTCAAACCCTGCCTCACATATAACCCCCCACCTTAAATTCCTCCATATACCTGTCTAGTAGTCTCTTAAACTTCACTAGTGTATCTGCCTCCACCACTGACTCAGGCAGTGCATTCCACGCACCAACCACTCTCTGAGTGAAAAACCTTCCTCTAATATCCCCCTTGAACTTCCCTCCCCTTACCTTAAAACCATGTCCTCTTGTACTGAGCAGTGGTGCCCTGGGGAAGAGGCGCTGGCTGTCCACTGTCTATTCCTCTTAATATCTTGTACACCTCTATCATGTCTCCTCTCATCCTTCTCTCCAAAGAGTAAAGCCCTAGCTCCCTTAATCTCTGATCATAATGCATACTCTCTAAACCAGGCAGCATCCTGGTAAATCTCCTCTGTACCCTTTCCAATGCTTCCACATCCTTCCTATACTGAGGCGACCAGAACTAGACACAGTACTCCAAGTGTGGCCTAACTAGAGTTTTATAGAGCTGCATCTACATGTTCTGCACAGCTTTGTGGGCCAAAGGGCCTGTATTGTGCTATAGTTTTTCTACGTTTATATGTTTCTATGTTATCTAACCATTCTCCACTAACTCAGTAAGTGACAACTGTTTCCAGAATTTTCTCTAATGCCGTCAATTGATTTTGGCTCCTGGAATTAATCTCATGTTCTTCCTTGAACAAGGGTGCAGCATTTACAATTTTTCAGTTGTTACCCTTGAATCAGAAGGTGTTTGGGAGATAGTGGATGAGGCTCTGATGTTCCCAGCCTTCCAAACCTTAGTGACCACCTGAACCAGGTCTGTCACTTATCTCACAACTGAACACCACGCTGAGCCTCAGGCATTGGTGGAGAGGGGGAATGGTCTTTTCACTCTGACCTGGGCAAATATACAGAGAAATCAGTCTCCAGTCAGCTGACTTGCAGGTGTTCCCAGGCAAATATTTTGAATACCCCTGCCCACCCCCAACATCATGGTTAACACAATGTGTGTATAGCACGTAGCTTGTAGTGCATGGTCTGCAATGAGCATCCTGAAATGCCTGCTACACACGATCTGTAATAGCTGCCCTGCAATGATTCTAATACATGATTGGCAATGCCTGTCCTTTAATGCTTTAGCACGTCTTGTAATATCCATCCCTTAAAGCTTATAAACCATAACCTGTAACCTCTGCCCAGTAACATCCATCCTGTCAGCCTGCCCTGTAATGGATGGCCTGTAACCCCCCCCCCCCCACCATAACGCTGCCTACCTGGGGAGGCATTGTCCAGTCTGTTGTACCAGTATAATTTACAAAGTGGATCCCATCGTAACTGGACATGAGCCTGTAGTGGGAGACGAAGCCTCCTGATCGACTCCCTCCCTGGGTAATCACACCGGATATGAATGTTGGCACCAGGAAATCCACCTGGAAGTAAGGACTGGGATCCCCGTCCTCTGGACTCCAGCCGGGCTCCAGCTTCAGTCTGAAGGACAAAGCATTACGTCACTTACACCTTCAGTGACCCAACCCCTGACCACCACCCAGGTCAGCTGCCCAACCCCTGACTGCACCCCAAGTCAATGATCCAACCTCTGACCTCATCCCCAGCTCAGTGACTAACCCCTTGACCATGTCTCAGGTCAGCAGCCCGACCCCTGACCCAGTCCCGGGTAAGCGACCACTGACCATGCCTTGCCCTATCTACCCATCCTGCTCCTGCATCCAGAGAGACGGCTCTCTGACTCCCTGGCTGGGCAGCAGACAGTGGGAAGGGGCTCACTCACATGTTCGGGACGATGTTGAGACGTCCAGCATCGGGAGGGTTACTCTCCCGGGATGAGGAGGCGCTTAGCTGCTGGTAACGGATCCGGCCATCTTCCAGGCCCAGCGGCTTGTCACAGGGACCTGAGGGGAGGAGCAGAGGTCAGTGGTAGCAGAGAAAGGGTCACGGGGAAGGGAGAGGATTGGGGAAGGAGGAGAAATTGAACAAAAAGAAGGAAGGAGAGTGGCAAAGGGAAATGGGGGAGATGGGGAGAGGGAGGGAGGAGAGGGGTAGGAAGGGAGGTGGTTTATGGGCAGGGAGAGGAGTTGGGGGGGTGGGAGTGCGAGTTGGACAGAGAGAGGAAAGGTGTGCAGGAGAGGGGAAGAGAGGAGGTGGGAAAGGAAGGGAGTGGGAGATGGAGTGTAGAGGAGAGGGATGAGTAGAGGAAGAGTAGAATGGGTGGAGGAGGGAGAGGGAGGGGAGTAGCAGGATGGGTGAGGATACATTGGAGTTGCTACATTGCAATCAGGGGCTGTACAACTGTACCAGGGGGCTGAGGCCGGGAAATGGGCGCTGACGATCTATTCTCTCTCCGCTCCTCAGTCCTGGGCTCCATCTGTGAAGAGGTAGGGAGAACAAGACGGTGAGCACTGGAACTCACCAGCCATCCCTGAACCTTTCCCTTTCCCACCTTCCCCTTTCAGCACTCCCTCCTCTACAGTCTGCTGCCAGACACTCAGGAGAGAGTAACCCAGTGCCAGGAGCCAGCAACGGGCCAGCTGCTCACAGCGTGACTCTCCTGGGCACCTCACCCTGCCCCAGGTCCTAGCAGCAACAGGCTGAGACCCACCTGTGTGAAGGGGGTGCCAGCTGGCTCTCCAACCCTTGTTCTGGGAGGCGTGCGCTCCTGTTCAGCTTGGTGTGCCTCGGTGATAGCTGAACCTTGGCTTGGAGGAACAAGGGTGGTTTTCGATGAGACGTCAGCAGATGGTCCGATGATAGCCCAGTGCCCAGTGACTGTAGTGGGTAGGGCTCCACTCGCAGGAGTCCTCGGCCATGTTTCCTGGGAGCCTGACTGGTGGTCAATGCTGCTGGTCTCTTGAGCAGTGAACATTTTCATACTCTGTGTGGTACTGGGAGAGAGAAAAGGCATTGGTCAGTCAGGGAGGGAGGGCGGAGATGTTATTGGTCAGGGAGGGAGGGAAGAAAGAGACTGGTGGGGAGGGGATATCTCTGCTTTCTCCCACTGTCCTGGTCGGCTGTCTTACCTGGAGAAGACACAGCCAATCTCATCAGTGCCATCACTGCAGTCAGAGAGCCCGTCACATCTCTGGGACACGGACACACATGTCCCACTCGCTCTACAGCGAAACTCTGACTGTAGACAGCCCGTTGAACCCAACGTGGTCGGGGGAAACGTTCCTGAGGGAACAACAACTCTTGGTTACAGGAGCCTCTGTAAAATGCAGCCACACTCACCCAATGCACGCTCATAGTGCACTCGATGGCGCACGCTCTCTGCGCACTCGCCCTGTACACGCTCTCTGCACACTCGCCCAGCGCACGCTCTCTGCGCACTCGCCCAGCGCACGCTCTCTGCGCACTCGCCCAGCGCACGCTCGCTGTACACTCACCCAGCACACTCACTCCAAACTCACCCAACACACACTCACACACAGACGACACATTTGTGATCCTGCATACTCCACTCCAGCATTTCTAAAGACATTCAATACAAGTGTCCAGGTGAAAGGTCTCAACCTGAAACCTGGATTTTCCATTTCCCTCCACAGATGCTGCCTGACCCATCAAGTTCCTCCAGAAGCTTCTACTTTCCCAGCCCCCCCCGTGCTGGATTATCCTCTCAGCATCTACCCTCTCGAGTACTCGACAAGTCATACAGTCAAACTACTCAGGAGCAGGCCCCTTGACCCAACATGTTCATGCTGACTTCTGTGCTCAATATTTTCCCTCAAATGAGAACAGAAACTGCTAGAAAGACTCAACAGATCAGGCAGCAACTCTGGAGGGAGAAAAGAGTGAATGTTTTAGGTCAACAGCCTTTCATCAGAACCTCGCATGCTTCAACAAAATTATGTCTTGTTTATTCCAAACTTCAGAGATCACTGCTCTGTTCCCTACACCAACCTAGTGCATCTTCTCTGAACTGCCCCATGTTCAAACACTCCTCCTTAAACAGGGACAGCAGAACCGTATGCAGCAAGCCTTCCTCAATTTGATGCTCCATTTCTTGAAACAGAGACCATCTTGCTGCACATTACACCTTTGCATTTCCATCTGAGGTTCGGCAGTCTCTCCCAATCATAGCAACCTACAGTGTTTCTCTGATTGAACAATGTTCTGCTTACCATGTGTATAACCTTACAGTATACCCATTTGCCAGCTTTTCCCCAGAAACTAAACTTACCACATCTCTCTGTAGACTCTGGTCCTCCACACTCAGAGTCTGACCCATAACCTGCCCTCTGACCCTTACCCTGAGCAGGGGAGAGACTCACCACAGTACAGCTCATCCGAAGCATCTCCACAGTCATTGACTCCATCACATACATGTCCTGAAACTCCAGCCTGAACACAGTGACCATTGTGACAGTGGAACTCCCCATTCCGGCAGCCAGCAGTGCTGGTTGGAGGTGAAGCCATCTCTCCTGGAGCAGTGGGGGTAGCAGGGCCCACCTCTGGGAAGCCAGAGGTATTGGATGGATAGGTGGTTTCCTCTAGACCAGGAGACCAGAGTACAATGTCAGTGCATTCTGTTTGTTACCCTCTGAATCTGACAGACCAACTTGTCCTTTTGCCCTCTTCCATTGAGCCAATAGATTCCACAAATGTCGGTGGTGTAATGGACAATGAGGGAGGTTGTCCAAGGATTGGCCAGGATACAGATTAGGTGGAAAGGTTAGAGGAACTTTAGTGGATAAAGTTTAATCCAAAAGAGAGGGATGTGAAACATTTTAGGAAGTCAGAAAAAGGGAGGACATGTAGAGTAAATGAGAGGTATCTATAAGGAATATTGAACAGAGAAACTTTAGGATTCCCTGAAAGTGGTGGTACAGGTAGAGAGGTTGGTGAAGGGGGTGCTCACCTTATCTTCATGAAATGGTGCATGGAATATAGAGGTTGGAGTGTCACAGCTTCACAGGTTACATTGTACTCGGAGTATTATTGGAGTATATAGTTACCACATCATAGGAGACAAGTACTGTGAGGACAATGAAGGAAGTTATGAGGATTTACAAATGAGTCTTGATTAGCTGGGTAATTGGGCTGAGGAATGGCAAATGGAGTTACATTCAGTTAAGGACAACATATTTTATGAAGACAAATCCAGGTATGTCTTCCTTAGTGAACGGAAGGGCCCTGAGGAGTGATGTAGAACAGTAGGACCTAGAAATACAAGTACACAGTTCTCTGAAAGTGAAATTACAGGTAGACAAGATGGTAAATTCACTTGGCATGCCAGCCTTCACTGAGTGCAGAAGGTGAACTATGTTGCAGTTCTACAAGAGGTCAGTGAGGCCACATTTGGAGTATTGTGTTCAGTTTTGGTCACACTGTTATAGGAAAGAAGCAACTAAGCTGGAAAGAGTGCAAATGAGATTTATGAAGATGCTGCCAGGATTTGAGAGACTAATTTATTATGAGAGGTTGAGCAGGTTGGGACTTTATTCACTGAGACATGTGAGAATTACAGGTGATCTTATAATAGGGCATCGACAGGGTGCATGTTTACTATCTTTTCCCCAGGGTTGGAAGATCAAGAAATATAGGCCATGGGTTTAAGGTGAGATGGAAGAGACTTAATAGAAACTTGCAGGGCAGTATTTTCACCCAAAGAGTGGACAAAATAAGGAATCAGCAGTCAGCAAAAGTGGTAGAAGCAGATATATTAACAACAGTTAATATACAGTTGTACAGGTACTTGAATAGGAAAGTTTTAGAGGAATGGGACAAATGGGACTAGCTTGGAGGGGAACTTTACTCAGCATGAACCACTTGGTCTGAAGGGCCTGTTTCGTGCTGTATGATTGTACAGAGAGAATGCAAAGGATGTTGGCTGGATTGGAGGTCTGGGTAAATGGGCAGAGATTGGATGGGCTGGGCTTGTGTTCCCTGTTGGGAAAGAAATGAGGGGGGAGAGCCTCATCGAGATAACTAAGATTGAACAGTAAGTGGTGTCAATAGGGCACGTAGATAGTTAGAATCTTTACCCCAAGGTAGGGGTATAACAAACATGGTGAAAGTAAGGGGAAAGTACTTTTTTTAAAACAAAAGGTGGTGTGATATCTGGAACTCACTGCCAGAGGAACAGCCACTATCAGCACAGTGAATAGACATTTATATGGGCAGGTACGGTAGGATACGATCCTATCACAGGCAAATTGGATTAGTGTAGATGGGTTAAGAAGTTTGGCACAGATGTACTAGGCTGAAGAACCAGTTTCTGTGCTATGACCACAACTCCCCAACTTTCCTCAGTGACAATTCTTCCCCAAGGATGCAGAGTTCCTGTGAACTGCTTTCCCTCCTCCTCACCTGGCTTGGCACAGTAACAGCATGTCTCTGCCGATCCTTCAATCAGTTGCTGACCCTGTGCGGAAATGTTATAGGTTAGTGTGATCCTGCAACCCACGCTCCCCCACCATTCAAGCAAAGCTGAAGGTACTGCAACAGTATTACTTATTCATGCTGTTCCGTCTGCCCCTTTCCACCTTCTCCCACACTCATCCGTTCCACCTCTTCCCACCTGCCTGACCTCATTCATCCAGGCTCCCATCATCACAGTGATGCTACTCTGACCCCAGCAGCCTACTCTCAGTAACCATGCCCTCCTATAATGGCCCCCCTGCCTCCTGGGGTTGCTGAATGTTGTCTTGTGGGTCATGGATCCCTCCCAAGAAAGGGTTCGCCATGACTGGGATCCAAGGATCAGCAGATTGGGAACGATTGGGAAACTTGGTCCAGGTTAGGAGATCAAGGATCACAGGGTGCAGTTCCTTTCGTATGACAGTCCCTGGCCACAGTAGATCAAAGGCGCAACACACTGGGAGAGACCAATCAAGGAAGAAATTGTGAGGTGATCACGAAAGCTACAAGTGTCTAGGTCGGGAGACAACAGCTAAAGCAGTAATTACCCAGGAACAAGGTGCAGGAGAAACTGCTTTGTAAGGAGGGAGGAACCTGGGAAAACTACAGCCACAGAGCTCATTTTTGGTTTGTTTAGACTCGGGTCCTCAGGTCCTGATGGCCTTAGCCCTAGGGTTTCATGTGCATAGTCAGGTAGACAGTTCCAAACTCCTCTCAATTTGGAGAAAATTCCATTAGAGTGGAAAATAACAAATGTAAGATTCTGTATTCAAAAAGAGATTAAGTCAGGAAGCATTTCAGCACCAGTCACAGAGAGACTGCTGGAAACCATCACTAAAGATGTGATAGCAGGAATCTTGGAAAAATTCAAGGTATTCAGACCCCGTCAAATGGTCTTGTGAACAGAAAGTGACGTTTGACAACTTTATTTGGCTTCTTTGATGAAGTGACCTGTGGTGTCAGTAATGAGAACCAGTATAACCATTCGCATACTGTAACTCAGTTTCCAGAAGGCATTCAATAATGTGCCATAAAAAAGATTATTCCTGAAAATAACAGCTCATTGCATGGAGGTAGCAAGATGATGTGGGCAAAGGAAATGAGGAGCCAACACAAACTGGAACCAATGTCTGAACCCTAACATTTTCCCATTGACATGAATGACTCAGTGTTGGTGCAGAAGGTGTGGGTGATCACTGTGCTGTTGGCACAGACATAAGCAGAATGTAGGAGGCTACAGAGGGGTGCAGGTAAGTTGCACGACCTGCAAGATCTAGCACATGTAGTACAATGTGAGAAAGTGTAAAACTGCCCATTTTAGCAGTTCCTAAATGGTGAGAGAGTACAGAACCCCAAAATACAGAGGAATCTGGAAGCAGATGATTGAAGTTTTACCTGGAAACGTGGGTTGCCTACAAGGAAAGGCTACACTTGTAATTGCCGGAGATGGGGGGTGGTGGGGGCTATGACTGAATTGTATCAGATCAATAGGCTAACAGGTAACAGATCCTGGGTAAACAAGTGAATAGTCGATTACTGCAGGAACACAGGAGTGTGGATGAGATGACCATCAGATCAATACGAAATGGTGCACCCGAATCAAGCAGCTGAGTGTGGGAGGTGTGTGATCTTACCCATCACGTGCCTAGGGGAGGTTTAACTGTGGCGTTACCTGCAGGAAATCTAGACACAGGGTGATTGATCTGGGTTTCCAGTTTGCTGGGACTGTAATGGGAGATGTAGTTACTCAGTATGAGGTGTTGGACTGTTTCATTGCCACCTGTTATACAGATGGTGCCATTAGAAATGGTGGTTTTACAGCATAGAACAGAACAGCACAGGAACAGGCCAGAATGCCATGCCAAACCAATTAAATGGCTAACTAAACTAATCTCTTACACAATGTCCATATCCTTCCATTTTCCTCACATTCATGTACCTATCAAAACGTCTCTTAAATCTCCCTCACGTTTCTGCCCCTACCACCACCCAAGAGGTACATTCCAGGCACCCACCACTCCGGTAAAATGCCTGCCTCTCACAACTCCTTTAACATTACCCCCTCTCACCTTAAATGCACACCCTCTGGTATTAGACATTTCAACCCTGGGAAAAAGCACTGACTCTCTACTCTATCTATGCCTCGCGTAATCTTATAAACCTCAATCAGATCTCCCTTAGTCTCCACCGCTTCATAGAAAACAAATGAAGTTTGTCTAATCTCTCCTGATAGTACATGCTCTCTAATCGAGGCAACACCCTGGTAATCCTCTTCTGCTCCCTCTCCTAAGCCTAGACATCCTCTCCAGTTGACTCCTCTGGTCAAACGTTTCCTGTTCGGAACACCCTCAATTTGGCCTGAGTCATGAGGAGACAGTGTCTGGAGAATGAGGAGATGTTTCAAAGTGCTTGTAAAATGAAGGATGAAGGGGGAGGGCTAATTTCATTTAGCAGAGATCAGTAACTAGTAACATCTTTCACGTGTGAAACACTCAGAGACGGAAGAGGAGGACTTGGCCCCAAAGATCAGTTGTGGTGGGGAGGTGGGGGAAATCAGGAATCCTCTGAGCAAGAGAGTGGTAGACATAGAAATTGTTGCAATTTGAAACATACCCAGCTCAACAATAACTCTGCCATGGACAGTCCCAAGCCCAGCTGTGAAAGGAGGAAGTTTGGGCTTGGGGCTAAAACCCCTGTGCTACAGAAATGCCAACAGAAGCTCCAAATACCTCATCCCTGGAGAGGAAGGATACTCGAAGATGGGTTACACTTGAGTACAACTTGAAAAACTGGCCCAGGATAGATTACCCTAGCGAGCATCTGTCAGCAGACTATGCCCCAGAAGGGGTTTTGGGCTTAAGAAGAAGATGACTCAAGTCGGCAATGAAAGGGGAGCTGAGAACTAGGACTAACAGGTCAACTTGGGCATGTTGAAGGGAGAGAGGAGTGAATGCTTCATTTTCATCCTGTGAATTTCTAGGAACCGTCAGATCTCATGGCTTTGAAGAGGATGCAGAGTGACTTATTGGAGTGGTAAATGCCCCCCTTTCCTGTGGAGACATAGGAGAGGCTGGGACTGTTTGCCTTAGAGGGGAAAGTCACAGGGAGATGTGTCGAGGTGGGGGAAGCTGATAGATTTGGTAGAGCTGTTTGCTTTAGGAGGGCGGGAACCCAGAGGGACAGAATAAAGGGAATCAGTAACGTAGCTGGGGTGAGGAGGTGGATGCTCTTCTTTCAGACTCCCAACAACTCATCTCTCCATGTCAATCCCACTAATACCCTAATACTGTACCAGAACATTTCAATCGTTACCCCCCCCCCCCCCCCCAACCAAACTACTGCATGTACACCTTACCTGTGGACAGCCAGCTGCAGTGTGGGGACAGTATGTGGAGCAATCAATTTGCTGCTCTTCCAAACACTGACAAACTTCACACTGTCCAACCCGCCAACGCTCACCCATCAGAAAGGACCTGCCCTGGGAGGTGCAGTCCTGGCAAGCTGTAGTCTGGCACCTGAACAGAGAGACAACGATGATAAAGGGAGAAAGGGCCATTTGAATGCCCCAAACACAGCTACTCAGGTACCAAGTCAGACCAGAACCCCAACCCTAACACATCCCAAGATCTCATCTCCAATCCCAAACCACAACATAACAAACACAGGACTCAGACTCAAACCCTACTGTAATCCTGGATCTTAATATGGGCCCAGGACTAATACCAATCAAACATCTCAAATCCGAGGTTTTTAGCCACAAAACTAACTGAGGAGCTGTTCCCACTCCAGGAGCCCAAACCCAATGGAGAGAGGATCTCCACTCCAACACTTGATCCCAATTTCAACACTAAGCAAGTCCTTTACACTGGACCCTAACCCCAACCATCAAAAGCCCAACCTCAAGAGCAGCAAGAACAAGTACTCACAAGCCAAGAATCACAACTGCAAACCGGTGATCCCAACCCAAACCTGATCCCAGGGCTCCACCCAGCACAATGATTTAAACCCGAGCCTCAAGGCCATTTGCATTCCCTGGTCTCCTAACCCTATTTGCTGCTGGGAGTTACCTGCGAGCTTTGCGGTAAATGCCACGGCACTGGTTCCCCTGTCCACGCTGCTTGGGGTTGTTGGGGCTGCGGAATGACCACTGGACACTCTGGACTCCGCAGGGTCCCAGGCACTCTCCCCAGGGAGACCAATTCGACCAGCCGCAGTCCACTGGGGCCAATAGAGTTCAAACCGTTTGGTCAGAGTCGGACAGCAGGTGAATGTCTCCAGAAATTCCCACTGACCAAGGTGCCAGACCCACAATTACCCTTCCCACACTCCCTGTTCAATCACAGCTTGTTGCCCATTTACATGCAACCCCCCCTGCATTACTCAGCACCCTCCCTCTCCCACACTTTTCACCCCCCGCACCAACCCTCCCCATCTCACACCCCTTCCTCTTACACCATCCAGCACCCTCCCCATCCCACACCATTCACCCTGACACCATCCCTCTCGCCCCTTCCCTCCCCTTCTGAACACCCTCCATCCTCCTACTCACCTCCCTCCCATTCTCCTCACCCTGACCAACCCTCCACGTCCCACACCATTCACCCTGACACCATCCCTCTCGCCCCTTCCCTCCCCTTCTGAACACCCTCCATCCTCCTACTCACCTCCCTCCCATACTCTTCACCCTCACACCATCCCTCCCCGTCCCACACCATTCACCCCGTTACCATTCCTCCCTCACCCCTCCACATCTCACACCTTCCCTCCTCTTCAAACAACTATCCTCATACTCATCACCCTTCCATAGTCTTCGGCCTCACACCAACCCTCTCCATCCCATCCCACTCCCTCCCTCCCCATCCCACACCATTCACTCTTGCACCACCCTTCCACCTCCTCCTTCCCTCCCACATTCTCTCACTCCTGACACACCCTCCCTCCCCTTCCCAACACCCCCTTTACCCTCCTACACCTCTCTCCCTTTACATCCCACACTCCCCCAACTCATCTAAGCACAGCCCAACCCCACACTGACACGGCCCCCACGAGCTGCATGTGTCCTGGCACTCTGCTGTTACCCTCCACCCATCCCCATCCTTTGTCTGTGATCCCATCACCCCACCCCACCTGCTACCCTTGACACCGCACTCTCACCCTCTGCCTGTGACCTTGACACCACACTCACCTCTGCATGTGACCTCATCACCACACCCCCACACTCCACATGTAAATCCCAGCTCCCGAAATCTCCATCCCACCCACCCACCCACCACTTGGTTACCTGAGCAGACTGGGTTCAGGCGACACTGCTGCAGACGGCCATCCATACAGGTACAGAGCTCACAGTTAACCTTGACTGTCTGACCAGGCCAGTACTTGACCCCATCCACGTAACACGGACAGTCAGCAGGGTGGACACAGCCCTGCTCTACATCCAGCACCAGTCCGTCTGGGCACCAGCAACCTATACACAGGAGACTTGTCAGAAAGCCAGAAGACGGCAGCCTCCAACCCCCCCCCCCCCCCATGTGTGTACACACACACACACCCCCACGTGTGTACACACACACACACACACACACACACACACACACACACCCCCACGTGTGTACACACACACACACACACACACACACACACACACACACCCACGTGTGTACACACACACACCCCCACGTGTGTACACACACACACACACACACACACACACACACCCCCACGTGTGTACACACACACACACACACACACACACACCCCCACGTGTGTACACACACACACACACACACACACACACACACACACACACACACACACACACACACACACACACACACACACACACACACACACACACACACACACACACACACACACACACACACACACCCCCCCCCCCCCCCATTCATTTCTGGATGGGGTGATGCACCTAACCGCTCCATGTTACAACAACCTACTAGCAACACCCTTACACCCACTTCCAGTCCTCTGCACCCACCTGAGAAACAGCTTGCAGTTTGGGGACAGCTGTCCTCTGTAGACACGTGTGCACACGTCAGCGGGCAGGTAGCGCAGTCCCGTCTGACCAGATGCCCAGGACAATGGTGGGCACTGGGACAGTCGTCTGAGTGGCAGGGAGCTGTGAGAGAGAGGAGACTGTGAGGGACATAACAGAAAGTGCTAGGAGTATTCAGCAGGTTGGGCAGCACCCATGGCGAGGGGGGGGGAGAGAAAAGAGTGCTTCAGATCAGTATGAAGGGGTTGGGGGAGTGAGGGAGGGATGGAGAGAACATGAGGGTGAAGTCAGGGTTGCCATGGGGATAAGATGTAAATGAAATGACCCAGGTGACGGGTTAATGGAGTAACAGGTCTTTCGGCCCACTTTGTGCACACAGGCTATCTGCACTAATCCTATTTGCCTACATCAGGTCCAAATCCTTTATGCCTTGTCTAAATATCTTTTTCAGGGCAGAAAGATCCTTACCGTTTACCCTATATACATCTCTTACAACCTTACATCATCAATTTTCAGTATTCCAGAAGCTTGCAGTACAGCACTGGTTACAGACTTCCAATCAGCAAAGCATTTTTCCACACCTCCTTTCTCCTATCACCATGTTCCTTAATCTTCTGCACTGGCTACGTGCAGGTCCTTGTGAAATGTCCAGATAGCCGATGTCTACCATCACGCCTTCATCAACCTTCTTAGTTATCTTGTTAAAAAGCATCTGTCTCTGTACTCACCAAATCACTTTACCCACAAGGTGCAATGCCTTCTCTGCTTTCACCAGGTCCTCATTTACACTGTTAAAATCAGCCTTCTCCCAATTCAGGATGTGAAGGATCAACAGAAATGTGCTCCTTCAGCGTCCTCCTCTCCAAGGAAAACAAACCCAGGCAATCCACTGTCTGCTCAGAACAGAAATGCTTCATCACAGGGAGCATCCTGTATACATCCCTCTCGCAATCTGCACACAATAATCCAGCCACAGCTTAACTAACAGCATTATACCATAACCTCCATTCTCATATTCTATACCCCAGCCTTTGAAGACCACCTTCAAATGCCTACTTTACTACTGAATCCGCCTGCATTGTTACCACCTGGACACACACCGAGGTCCCTCTGTTCCTCAATATTCTCCTGGGTCAACTGTCCCAGCAGCAACTCTCCACCCCTGCACTCTGCCTTTCACTGAGCCAGCTAGGATGCGATGGAGCACTCTGCAGCAGACCCTACCACACACCCCTGACAGACCCTTTAGCACCCTGATATCTCCTGAACCACCTCCTCCCACCGTTCCCACGGTCCAGTTACTCACTGATGTCCAGAGTGACAGGAGGCTCGGGCAGCTGTAGACAGGGCTTCCCTCCGTTCCGCGGGCTCAAACAGGTCCTCTCTCGGATGACCAGCCCCTCACAGTCTCGGGTACAGTTTGACCACTCTGTCCACTCCGTCCACTGGCCATCCTCTGCAGACAGGTGAACAGAGAGTGTCAGCTTTCTCCTCGGGAACAAACAGCACACCGGCTGAGGGTCAGGGATGATTCACATACACCTATGAATGCAAGGTTGTCTGACAAGGCCATTGCTTTCATTATCGGAAGTGGGACAGGGATGCACTGTGACCAATTGCCAACCTCACTGCTCACCACCACACTAGCTCCTCACTCTTTTTAATTAAAAAAGTTGGGAATAAAGAGCCCAATCCAGTAACTGTGGCAACTGGATTATGATAGAACCCAGAACCCAGTGTATGAAAAGGCCCTTTGGCCCATGAAGTCTGTGAAAACCAAGATATCAATCCAAACATCCCATCTACCTGCATTTGGAGTTTATCACTCCTTTCCCTGGCTGTTCTTGTGTCTGTCTAAACTCCTCTTCAGCATTGCTATTGTATCTTTTCCCACCATCGCCCCCTGTAGTCCTTCCCTGGCACCCACCATTCTCTGTGGAAAACCCCCGTGCCCTCCAGAGATTGATATTTCCTGGGTAAAAGACTGCAACCACCTACCCTGTTGATCTCTCATCATTTATAATTCCATGTATTGGTAACTTTGGGTCTGTAACAGATGAGCTGCACTAGAACGAGTGTCATCGTCAAACACAATGGACGACCATCATCATCCGCTTTGTTCATGATAAAGTTAAAGTCTGTCCCGAGCCTTATAGGCTCATCAGGCCGATGCTTATGCCCGTTTTCATGGCGTGAAGCAACTGAGAGTTCGATATCAATATCCTGGCGGGGAGGTTTGCTAAGGCTACTGGGGAGAGTTTAAACTGGAGGCTAGGACTCGCTGTATCATGCTGTCGGTTTTCTATGTTCGATGTAAAATAAACACATCTCAAACCATCAGTCTCAGCGTATCCCTTCTCTGTCACCTGCCTATCCTCCCTTTCACACCGTCTACAAGCTTTCTTGATTTGTGAGCCAACTGCCCCTTCCTTCGTCTCCTTAATTCAGTTCACACCCTCAGCAATTCTAGTTTAAACTCTCCCCAATAACCTTAGCAAACCTCCCTGCCAGGATATTGGTCCCCCTGGGATTCAAGTGCAACCCGTCCTTTTTGTACAGGTCACACCTGCCCCAAAAGAGGTCCCAATCATCCAGAAATCTGAATCCCTGCCCCCTGCTCCAATCTCTCAGCATTTATCCTCCACCTCATTCTATTCCTATACTTACTGTCACGTGGCACAGGCAGTAATCCCAAGATTACTACCTTTGAGATCCTACTTATCAACTTCCTTCCTCCCTGTAGACTGTTTTCAGGACCTCCTCCCTTTTCATACCTACGTTGTTGGTACCAATATGTACCACAACCTTTGGCTGTTCACCTTCCCACTTCAGGATGTCATGGACGTGATCAGAAACATCCCGGACTCTGGCACCTGGGAGGCAAACTACTATCCGCGTTTCTTTCCTGTGGCACAGCATCGCCTGATTGACCTCCTAACTATAGAGTCCCCTATCACTGCTGCCATCCTCTTCCTTTCCCTACCCTGCTGAGCCACAGGGCCAGACTCTGTGCCAGAGGCGTGGCCACATTGCTTCCCTCAGGTAGGCTGTCCCCCCCAACAGTACTCAAACAGGAGTATTTATTGTTAAGGGGGACAGACACAGGGGTACTTCTCTAGTATCTGACTCATGCCCTTCCCTCTCCTGACTGTTACCCACTTATTTGTCTCCCGAGGCCCCAGTGTGACTACTTGCCTATAGCTCCACTCTATCACCTCCTCACTTTCCCTGACCAGACAAAGGTCATCAAGCTGCATCTCCAGTTCCCTAACCCAGTCCCTAAGGAGCTGCAGCTCGACGCACCTGGTGCAGATGCGGCCATCCGGGAGGCTGGGAGTCTCCCAGACATCCCACATCTGACACCCAGTACGGAACATTGGCCTCAACACATACTTCCTATTCTTCACAAGTAAGCTACCTTACCTCGACACATTATCGATGAAGCTCTGTTGAGCTAAAGCCCTCCTACTCTGACTCCCTCTATTCCGTCGCCTGCTCATCCAATGCTCACTCTATAAAGCTGTCTTCTTTTTGTACTCTTCCTGCCAGTCTAACTCGCTGACATCCACGCACCTGTGCAGTCATTCCTCGTTCTCTCAGAGCACTTTGCTCACACCTACCCTCATTTTACCTGATCTGGACCACCAGAGGTCTGACGTCCTGAACTGGGTCAGGGCTACTGGGGAAGGGGCAACCCAATCCCAAACCACAACATCCCACAAAAAAAGGAATAAACATAGAATTCTAAACACAGTCTCAAGGTAAACACCACACGACCAAAACCTGTGTCGTCCATTTCAATTAGGGCAATTATAATGGTGTGAGGAAGAGCTTTCAGAAGCAGACAGGGTAAACAGGATAAGAGACAGGTCAGGAGAGAAACAGGCAGAAGTTCAAACAGCTGGTCTACAATGTGATGCAAGGGTTTATCCCAATCAGAAAGACGGATTCCATGAGAAAGGAGCATGATTAACAAAGGAGGTTAATGTTAAATCGAAATCTGGAGTGTATGAAATGGCAAAGTCTGGTGACAGACCAAGCGAGTTTTAGAATTCAAGAGAAGAAGACAACAAAGTTCAAAAGAAGAGAGAAAATGAAGAGAAAACTTACATGTATAAAGACAAATGGGAGAAGCATCTAATGATATACAAATCGGAAGAGTCAGGTGAGGTAAATGTGGGGCCTCTGGAGAATGAGGCTTATGAATTAGTAATAGCAAATAAAGAACAGGAAGTAATGTTGAATACATTTATGCACAAGTCTTCACCAAGAAAGAAATTGTTAAAAACCCCTAAGATATCAGGTGAACTGATTTCAAATAACATGGTTGCACTCAGAGGGGGAAAGAATGGATGGGTCGTCAGCTGATTCTTTATGGGTAGAACTCCTCAAAAATAAGTACACCGCTTTGGATATTTTTGTGGGGTATGACCTCCCGAGAGAATGCCACGGCAACCAGGTTACAGGCACTGAGCATGGGTCTGTGGTGCAGAAGGGAAAGAGAGAGAAGGGTGCGGAAGTGATAGGAGACTCAATAATGAAGGGAACAGACAGGAGATTCTGTGGATGTCAACAGGACACCCGAATGGTATGTTGCCTTCCAGGTGCCAGAGTCAGGGATACCTCAGATTGCATCCACAACATTTTTGAGAGGGAGGGAGAGCAGCCAGGTGTCTTGGTACAAATTGGTACCAATGATATAGGAAGGAAAAGCAAAGAGGTCCTGGAAAGAGAATTTAGAGAGCTCGGCAGAAAGCTGAGAAGCAGAACCTCCAGGGTAGTAATTTCTGGATTGCTGCCTGTGCCACGCACCAGTGAGGGTAGAAACAGGATGATTTGGCAGGTAAATGCGTGACTGAGAACCTGGTGCAGGGGGCAGGGCTTCAGATGCATGGATCATTGGGATCTCTTGTGGGGAAGGTATGACCTCTTCAAAAGTGAAGGGTTGCACCTGAACCCGTGGGGGACCGATATTCTCACAGGCAGGTTTACTAGAGCTGTTGGGGAGGGTTTAAACTAACTTGGCAGTGGGATGGGAACTGGAGTGAAGGGACTCAGGATAGGACAGATGGTAAAAAAGTAAAGACAGCGTACAGTCAGACTGTCAGGAAGGGCAGGCAGGTGATGAGACATAGTTGCAGCCAACAGAGTGAGTATTGGTACATTAGGGATGCAAAATCAAAAAGGGTAGCAAATATGGTACTCAAGGTGTTGTATCTCAATGCATGGAGTATAAGAAATAAGGTGGATGATCGTGTTGAACTATTTCTGATTGCCAGGTATGATGTTGTGGCCATCACTAAATAATGGCTGAAGGATGGTGGTAGCTGAATGTCTAAGGTTACACTTTGTTTCGGAGGTTCCACACGGTAGGCTTATTCAGAAAGTCAGAAGGCATGGGATCCAGTGAAGTTTGGCCAGGTGGATTCAGAATTGGCTTGCCTGCAGAAAGCAGAGGGTCGTGGTGGAGGGAGTACATTCAGATTGGAGGGTTGTGACTAGTGGTGTCCCACAAGGATCGGTTCTGGGACCTCTACTCTTTGTGATTTTTATTAACGACCTGGATATGGGGTTAGAAGAATGGGTTGGCAAGTTTGCAGATGACACAAAGGTTGGTGGTGTTGTGGATAGTGTAGAGGATTGTCAAAGATTGCAGAGAGACATTGATAGGATGCAGAAGTGAGCTGAGAAGTGGCAGATGGAGTTCAACCCAGAGAAGTGTGAGGTGGTACACTTCAGAAGGACAAACTCCAAGGCAGAGTACAAAGTAAATGGCAGGATATTTGGAAGTGGAGGAGCAGAGGGATCTGGGGGTACATGTCCACAGATCCCTGAAAGTTGCCTCACAGGTTGGTAGGGTAGTTAAGAAAGCTTATGGAGTGTTAGCTTTCATAAGTCGAGGGATAGAGTTTAAGAGACGCAATGTAATGATGCAGCTCTATAAAACTCTGGTTAGGCTACACTTGGAGTACTGTGTCCAGTTCTGGTCACCTCACTATAGGAAGGATGTGGAAGCATTGGAAAGGGTACAGAGGAGATTTACCAGGATGCTGCCTGGTTTAGAGAGTATAGATTATGATCAGAGATTAAGGGAGCTAGGGCTTTACTTTTTGGAGAGGAGGAGGATAAGAGGAGACATGATAGAGGTATACAAGATTTAAGAGGAATAGACAGAGTGGATAACCAGAACCACTTCCCCAGGGCACCACTGCTCAGTAAAAGAGGACATGGCTTTAAGGTAAGGGGTGGAAAGTTCAAGGGGGATATTAGAGGAAGGTTTTTTACTCAGACAGTGGTTGGTGTGTGGAATGCACTGCCTGAGTCAGTGGTGGAGGCAGATACACTAGTGAAATTTAAGAGACTACTAGACAAGTATATGGAGGAATTTAAGGTGGGGGGGGGGGTATATGGGAGGCAGGGTTTAAGGGTCGGCACAACATTGTGGGCTGAAGGGCCTGAAATGTGCTGTATTGTTCTATGTTCTATGGATAGGAAGGTAGACAGAGGGGGATGCATGGCTCTGCTGGTAAAGAATGGGATCAAATCAGTAGAAGGATGTGATATAGGGTTGGAAGATGTTGAATCCTTGTGGGTTAGTTAAGAAACTGCAAGGGTAAAAGGACCCGGATGCAGTTATATACAGGCCTCCCAACAGTGGCTGGGAGGTGGACCACAGGCTACTACAGGAAATAGAAAAGGTGTGTCAAAAGGACAATGTTATGACAGTCATGGGAGATTTCATGGGATAATCAGGTTGGTGATGGATCTCAAGAGAGTGAGCTTGTTGAATGGCTACAAGTTGGCTTTTGAGGGCAGTTTGTCGTTGAGCTTACTAGAGAATCAGCTATACTGGATTGGGTGTTATGTAATGAACCAGAGGCAATGAGGGAGCTTAAGGTAAAAGAACCCTTAGAAACAAGTGAGCACAATAAGATTGAGTTCAACTTGAAATTTGATAGGGAGAAAGTAAAGCCTGGTGTATCAGTATTTCAGTGGAGTAAGGGAAATTACAGTGGCATGAGAGAGGAGCTGGCCAAAGTAAATTGTAAGGACCTGCTGGCAGGGATGTCAGCAGAGCAGGAATGGTGTGTATTTCTGGGGGGAAATGAGGAAGGTGCAGGACATATGTATTCCAGAAGTGAAGAAATACTCAAATGACAAAATAGTATAATGGTGGCTGACACGGGAAGCCAAAGCTATTGTAAAAGCAAAAGAAAGGGCATACAACAAAGCAAAAATTAGTGGGAAGATAGAGGATTGGGAAGTTTTTAAAAACCTACAAAGAGCAACTAAAAAATCATTAGTAGGCAAAAGATGAACTACGAAAGTAAGTTAGCAAATAATATCAAAGTGGATAGTAAGAATTTTTTTGAAGTATAAAAATAAAAGAGAAATGAGAGTGGAAATAGGATGACAAGAAAATGAGGCAGGAGAAATAATAATGGGGGCAAGGAGATGGCTGATGAACTAAATGAGTATTCTGCATCAGTCTTCACTGTGAAGGACACTAGCAGTATACTTGATGTTGTAGTGTGTGAAGGAAGTGGAGTGGGTTCAGTTACTGTTACAAGAGAGAAGGTGCTCAAAAAGCTGAAAGACCTAAAAGGTACATAAGTCACCCAGACCGGATGAACTACACCCTGAGGTTCTGAAAGAGGTCGTAGTAGAGATGGTGATGGCATTAGAAATGATCTTTCAAAATTCATTGGACTCTGGCATGGTTCTAGAGGACTGGAAAATTGTAAATGTCACTCCACTCTTTAAGAAAGGAGGAAGGCAGCAGAAAGGATATTATAAAGCAGTTACCTTGATCTCAGTGGTTGGGAAGATGTTAGAGTCAATTATTAAAGATGAGGTGATGGAGTACTTGGTGACACAGGATAAGGTAGCGCAAAGTCAGCATGGTTTCCTTCAGGAAAATCCTGCCTGATGAACCTGTTGGAATTCTTTGAGGAGATTACAAGTAAGATAGATAAAGGGAATGTAATGGATGTTGTATATTTGGACTTTCAGAAGGCCTCTGACTAGATACCATATATGAGGCTGCTTACCAAGTTAAGAGCCCACGGTATTACAGGGAAGTTACTAACATGGTTAGAACATTGGATGATTGGTAGGAGGCAGCGAGTGGAAACAGAAGGATCCTTTTCTGGTTGGCTGCCAGTGACTCGTGATGTTCTGCAGGGGTGGGTGTTAGGACCATTTCTTTTTATGCTGTGTATCAATGATTTAGATGATGGAATAGATGGCTTTGTTGCCAAGTTGGCAGATGATACAAAGATTGGTGGAGGGGCTGGTAGTGGTGGGGAAACAGGTAGGATGCAGAAGGACTTAGACAGATTAGGAGAATGGGCAAGAAAGTGGCAAATGAAATAAAATGTTGGAAAATGCATGGTCATGCATTTTGGTAGTAGAAATAAATGTGTAGACTATTTTCTAAGCAGGGAGAAAATCCAAAAATCTGAGATGCAAAGGTACTTGGGAGTCCTTGTATAGAGCACCCTAAAAGTTAACTTGCAGGTTGAGTCAGTGGTGAGGAAGGTAAATGCAATGTTAGCATTCATATCAAGAAGTCTAGAGTACAAGAGCAAGGATGTGATGCTGAGGCTTAATAAGGCACTGGTGAGGCCTCACCTTGAGTATTGTGTACAGTTTTGGGACCCTCATTTTAGAACAGATGTGCTGGCGTTGGAGAGGGCCCAGAGGAGGTTCACAAGGATGATTCCAGGAATGAAAGGGTTATCACATGAGGAATGTTTGATGGCTCGCGGTCTGTACTCGCTGGAATTCAGAAGGATAAGGTTGTTGGGGGGGGGGGGGGGTGATCTCATTGAAATCTTCTGAATGTTGAAAGGCCTAGACAGAGTAGATTTGGAAAGGATGTTTCCTGTGGTGGGAGCGTCTAGGACAAGAAGGCACAGCCTCAGGAAAGAGGGACGCCCATTCAAATCAGAGATGTGGAGAAATTTCTTCTGCCAGAGGGTGGCGAATTTGTGGAATTTGTTGCCACATGCAGCCATGGAGGCCAGGTCGTTGGGTGTATTTAAGGTAGACGTTGATAGGTTCTTGATTGGACATGGCAGTAAAGGTTATGGGGAGAAGGCTGGGAAATGGGGTTGAGGAGGGGAAAAGAAGTGTCAGCCATAATTGAATGGTGGAGCAGACCCAATGGGCCAAATGGCCCAATTCTGCTCCTATGTCTTCTGATAAAGGTGCAATCACCAGATAGCCATTAAAACACTGAGGTGCCAATACGCAGGCAGATTAAGGAGCAAACTCAACTTTCTCAGCACAATCTGGGAATGCCATAGAGCAAAAGATTTAGAAGGGGCAAACTTGTTACGTGTGTACAAGAGGGCTTCTCGAAGCAATATATGAATAGTCCAACCAGAGGTGAAGCAAACTGGATCTTGTAAACGGGAATGAGCATGACCCAATGACTGTCCTTTCAGTGGGCGAACACTTTGAAACTGTGATCACAGCTCCTTAAGCTTTAAGATAGTATGAATAAAGATAAGTGTGTGACTTATAAGGAAAATATTAAACCAGAGGAGCATCAGACAGGAACTAGTGTGAGTTAATTAGGAAGAGTTGCTTGTGGACAAATCCACATCTGACACATGGAGCTACACACACACACACAAAGTGCTGGAGGAACGCAGCATGCCAGGCAGCATCTAGAGTTGATGTTTCAAGCTGAAACCCTCTAGCAGGACTGGAAGATAAAGCTTGTTTGGATTTCCAGCGTCTGCAGATTTTCTCTTTTTTCTGATCTGAGGAGTTTGTTTAAACACCATCTGTCCGGAATTCAGGACTGGTTTGTTCCAGAAAGAGGGAAGGACAACGATAGCCGGTTACAGGAGCCTCGGTTGGCAAGAATAAGTGTTTATTTATTGAACTACAGTGCAAAACGGGCCCTTCCAGCCTTTCGAGCCACGCAATCCCCCAATTTAAGCTGAGCCCAATTATGGGACAAGCTACAGTGACCAATTAACCTACCAACCGGTACGTCTTTGGACTGTGGGAGGAAACCGGAGCACCCAGAGGGAACCCATGTGTTCACAGGAAAAATGTACAGACTCCTTACAGGCAGCAGCAGGAAATGAACCCAGGTCACTGGTAGTTATTAACAAAGAAGGAAGCATATGTAAAGGTTTAGGAAGCTGGAACTCCAAAAAGTATTTGACAAAGTGCCACAGAAGCTATGTAACTCATGTTTAAGGTAACCTATTTTTAATTCTTTCTTACTTCTCTTCTAATACTTGTTTATCTGCACTGTAATTCTACCATGACACTGGAATTTCCTTTGGGAATGATAAAGTACCTATCTAATTGAATCTAATTCCCTGCAGAAAGGAGCAGGTTTCCAAACTTTCTAATGATGTGGACATGGAGGGAAGGGCACGTTGTGATAAGGATACTATGGTTCTGCAGTTAAATGTGGAAAGAGCTTTGGAGCCCCTGGCTCCCAAGAGATCAGGGGCTGAGCAGGGACAGAGAATCAATGTCAGGAAAGAGATCGTGAGAAAGTGAGAGCCCACTGGCTCCAACAGCAGGTGAGGGGGAATACTACAACCCTGCTGTGGACAGACAGCAAACAATTGTAATAGACCATAGTATCAGACTGAGGGCAGAGGGCATCAGACAGCAGACAGAGATTACAGGGAGTAGATTACCTGGGCATGCACGACTGAAGCATTGTTGTGTCTGCACCTTGTGCCCTCGACATTGCCGCAGCACATCCTCCGATACACTTGTACATACTCGCTGGCGAGACTGTACTCCAGCCTCACACGTTTGACTACAGTCACTCCAGGATCCCCATGGTGACCACATCCCACAATTCACTTCATCCGAAGGGAAACCTCTCGTGTCTTCAGATCCATCATTGCAATTGTTGATTCCATCACACACCTATTGAAACATCAGCAGGTAACATTCAATAACACACATCAGTACACACACCTACACACTCAGTTACACACACCAGTACACACACACTACACTCAGTAACACACACCAGTACACACACACTACACTCAGTAACACACACCAGTACACACAACAACACACTCAGTAACACACACCAGTACACACAACAACACACTCAGTAACACACACCAGTACACACACACTACACTCAGTAACACACACCAGTACACACACACTACACTCAGTAACACACACCAGTACACACAACACACTCAGTAACACACACCAGTACACACACACTACACTCAGTAACACACACCAGTACACACACACTACACTCAGTAACACACACCAGTACACACACACTACACTCAGTAACACACACCAGTACACACAACAACACACTCAGTAACACACACCAGTACACACAACAACACACTCAGTAACACACACCAGTACACACACACTACACTCAGTAACACACACCAGTACACACAACAACACACTCAGTAACACACACCAGTACACACAACAACACACTCAGTAACACACACCAGTACACAACCTACACACTCAGTAACACACACCAATACACACCTACAGACTCAGTAACACACACCAGCACACACAACAACACACTCAGTAACACACACCAGTACACACACACTACACTCAGTAACACACACCAGCACACACAACAACACACTCAGTAACACACACCAGTACACACACACTACACTCAGTAACACACACCAGCACACACAACAACACACTCAGTAACACACACCAATACACACTCAATAACACACACCAGTACACAACCAACACACTCAGTAACACACACCAGTACACACACCTACAGACTCAGTAACACACACCAGTACACACACCTACACACTCAGTAACACACACCAGTACACACACTACACACTCAGTAACACACACCAGTACACAACCAACACACTCAGTAACACACACCAGTACACACACCTACACACTCAGTAACACACACCAGTACACACACTACACACTCAATGACACACACCAGTACACAACCAACACACTCAGTAACACACACCAGTACACACACCTACACACTCAGTAACACACACCAGTACACACACCTACACACTCAATAACACACACCAGCACACACAACAACACACTCAGTAACACACACCAGTACACAACCAACACACTCAGTAACACACACCAGTACACACACCTACACACTCAGTAACACACACCAGTACACACACTACACACTCAATGACACACACCAGTACACAACCAACACACTCAGTAACACACACCAGTACACACACCTACACACTCAGTAACACACACCAGTACACACACCTACACACTCAATAACACACACCAGCACACACAACAACACACTCAGTAACACACACCAGTACACAACCAACACACTCAGTAACACACACCAGTACACACACCTACACACTCAGTAACACACACCAGCACACACACTACACTCAGTAACACACACCTACACACTCAGTAACACACACCAGCACACACACTACACTCAGTAACACACACCTACACACTCAATAACACACACCAGTACACACACTACACACTCAGTAACACACACCAGTACACACACCTACACACTCAGTAACACACACCAGTACACACACACTACACACTCAGTAACACACACCAGTACACACACACCTACACACTCAGTAACACACACCAGTACACACACACTACACACTCAGTAACACACACCAGTACACACACCTACACACTCAGTAACACACACCAGTACACACACACTACACACTCAGTAACACACACCAGTACACACACACTACACACTCAGTAACACACACCAGCACACACACTACACACTCAGTAACACACACCAGTACACACACACTACACTCAGTAACACACACTACACACTCAATGACACACACCAACACCAAACACACCAGGTAACACTCAGCTGGGCACTCTCTGTATACACCCTCTGACAGAGTCAATCATCGCTGCTGTCCGTGGCTCCAACACTTACCTGCATGAAGGTGATGCAGTTCCCGTTGGAACAGGGATACTCTGGGCAGCCGGGCGAGGTCTCGTTCCCACTGGGAGGTATTGCTGTGGGGCTGACCAGTTCTATTCAGGCACAGACACACAGAATCAGACATAGCCATCGCTCAAGCACCTACCCCTGACTCACCCACCCTCCCCAACACATCACAGATCCTTGTCCCTAACCCTTACCCACGAATCTGGTCCACCCACCCATTCCTGCCCGTTGGACAATCCAGACCTGGTCTATCCGTCTCTACCACACCCACCTCAAAAACATCTCTTACCAATCTCCGTCCTCTCAGACCTCACTTGCAACTATTCTCTCCATTTGGAGTGCTGCCCTGTTGCCCTTAACTTACCACAGTTGAGTTCATCCTCTGCCAGTGGACAGTCGGGGACCCCATTACATACACGGCTCTGCTCGATGCACACATTGTTGCTGCAGGGGAAGCTGCCAGGACAGGGTGGGATTCTCCCCGAGCCTACGGATGATCAGACACATGTTTAAAGCAGAAGGACAGGGTGGGATTCTCCCCGAGCCTACGGATGATCAGACACATGTTTAAAGCAGGAAGGACAGGGTGGGATTCTCCCCGAGCCTACGGATGATCAGACACATCTTTAAAGCAGAAGGACAGGGTGGGATTCTCCCCGAGCCTACAGATGATCAGACACATCTTTAAAGCAGAAGGACAGGGTGGGATTCTCCCCGAGCCTACGGATGATCAGACACATCATTAAAGCAGAAGGACAGGGTGGGATTCTCCCCGAGCCTACGGATGATCAGACACATCTTTAAGGCAGAAGGACAGGGCGGGATTTCCCCGAGCCTACGGATGATCAGACACATCTTTAAAGCAGAAGGACAGGGTGGGATTCTCCCCAAGCCTATGGATGATCAGACACATCTTTAAAGCAGGAAGGACAGGGTGGGATTCTCCCCGAGCCTACGGATGATCAGACACATCTTTAAAGCAGGAAGGACAGGGTGGGATTCTCCCCGAGCCTACGGATGATCAGACACATCTTTAAAGCAGAAGGACAGGGTGGGATTCTCCCCGAGCCTACGGATGATCAGACACATGTTTAAAGCAGGAAGGACAGGGTGGGATTCTCCCCGAGCCTATGGATGATCAGACACATCTTTAAGGCAGAAGGACAGGGTGGAATTCTCCCCGAGCCTACTGATGATCAGACACATCTTTAAAGCAGAAGGACAGGGTGGGATTCTCCCCGAGCCTACGGATGATCAGACACATCTTTAAAGCAGGAAGGACAGGGTGGGATTCTCCCCGAGCCTACGGATGATCAGACACATCTTTAAAGCAGAAGGACAGGGCGGGATTCTCCCCGAGCCTACGGATGATCAGACACACGTTTAAAGCAGATGGACAGGGTGGGATTCTCCCCGAGCCTACGGATGATCAGACACATCTTTAAGGCAGAAGGACAGGGCGGGATTTCCCCGAGCCTACGGATGATCAGACACATGTTTAAAGCAGAAGGACAGGGTGGGATTCTCCCCGAGCCTACGGATGAACAGACACATCTTTAAAGCAGAAGGACAGGGTGGGATTCTCCCCGAGCCTACGGATGATCAGACACATGTTTAAAGCAGGAAGGACAGGGTGGGATTCTCCCCGAGCCTACGGATGATCAGACACATCTTTAAAGCAGAAGGACAGGGTGGGATTCTCCCCGAGCCTACGGATGAACAGACACATGTTTAAAGCAGGAAGGACAGGGTGGGATTCTCCCCGACCCTACGGATGATCAGACACATCTTTAAAGCAGGAAGGACAGGGTGGGATTCTCCCCGAGCCTACGGATGATCAGACACATGTTTAAAGCAGGAAGGACAGGGCGGGATTCTCCCCGAGCCTACGGATGATCAGACACATGTTTAAAGCAGGAAGGACAGGGTGGGATTCTCCACGAGCCTACGGATGACCAGACACATTTTTAAAGCAGGAGGACAGGGCGGGATTCTCCCCGAGCCTACGGATGACCAGACACATTTTTAAAGCAGAAGGACAGGGTGGGATTCTCCCCGAGCCTACGGATGATCAGACACATGTTTAAAGCAGATGGACAGGGTGGGATTCTCCCTGAGCCTATGGATGATCAGACACATCTTTAAATCAGAAGGACGGGGGGGGTTCTCCCCGAGCCTACGGATGACCAGACACATCTTTAAAGCAGAAGGACAGGGTGGGATTCTCCCCGAGCCTACGGATGATCAGACACATCTTTAAAGCAGAAGGACAGGGTGGGATTCTCCCCGAGCCTACGGATGATCAGACACATCTTTAAAGCAGGAAGGACAGGGCGGAATTCTCCCCGAGCCTACGGATGATCAGACACATCTTTAAAGCAGAAGGACAGGGCGGGATTTCCCCGAGCCTACGGATGATCAGACACATCTTTAAGGCAGAAGGACAGGGTGGGATTCTCCCCGAGACTATGGATGATCAGACACATCTTTAAGGCAGAAGGACAGGGTGGGATTCTCCCCGAGCCTACTGATGATCAGACACATCTTTAAGGCAGAAGGACAGGGTGGGATTCTCCCCGAGCCTACTGATGATCAGACACATCTTTAAAGCAGAAGGACAGGGTGGGATTTCCCCGAGCCTACGGATGATCAGACACATCTTTAAAGCAGAAGGACAGTGTGGGATTCTCCCCGAGCCTACGGATGATCAGACACATGTTTAAAGCAGAAGGACAGGGTGGGATTCTCCCCGAGCCTACGGATGATCAGACAAATGTTTAAAGCAGGAAGGACAGGGTGGGATTCTCCCCGAGCCTACGGATGATCAGACACATCTTTAAAGCAGAAGGACAGGGTGGGATTTCCCCGAGCCTACGGATGATCAGACACATCTTTAAAGCAGAAGGACAGGGTGGGATTCTCCCCGAGCCTACGGATGATCAGACACATGTTTAAAGCAGGAAGGACAGGGTGGGATTCTCCCCGAGCCTACGGATGATCAGACACATCTTTAAAGCAGAAGGACAGGGTGGGATTCTCCCCGAGCCTACTGATGATCAGACACATGTTTAAAGCAGAAGGACAGGGTGGGATTCTCCCCGAGCCTACGGATGATCAGACACATGTTTAAAGCAGAAAGACAGGGTGGGATTCTCCCCGAGCCTACGGATGATCAGACACATGTTTAAAGCAGAAGGACAGGGTGGGATTCTCCCCGAGCCTACGGATGATCAGACACATGTTTAAAGCAGAAGGACAGGGTGGGATTCTCCCCGAGCCTACGGATGATCAGACACATGTTTAAAGCAGCAGGACAGGGTGGGATTCTCCCCGAGCCTACGGATGATCAGACACATGTTTAAAGCTGGAAGGACAGGGCGGGATTCTCCCCGAGCCTACGGATGATCAGACACATCTTTAAAGCAGAAGGACAGGGCGGGATTCTCCCCGAGCCTACGGATGATCAGACACATCTTTAAAGCAGAAGGACAGGGTGGGATTCTCCCCGAGCCTACGGATGATCAGACACATCTTTAAAGCAGAAGGACAGGGTGGGATTCTCCCCGAGCCTACGGATGATCAGACACATCTTTAAAGCAGAAGGACAGGGTGGGATTCTCCCCGAGCCTACGGATGATCAGACACATGTTTAAAGCAGGCAGGACAGGGCGGGATTCTCCCCGAGCCTACGGATGATCAGACACATGTTTAAAGCAGGAAGGACAGGGCGGGATTCTCCCCGAGCCTACGGATGATCAGACACATGTTTAAAGCAGGAAGGACAGGGCGGGATTCTCCCCGAGCCTACGGATGATCAGACACATGTTTAAAGCAGGAAGGACAGGGCGGGATTCTCCCCGAGCCTACGGATGATCAGACACATGTTTAAAGCAGGAAGGACAGGGTGGGATTCTCCCCGAGCCTACGGATGATCAGACACATCTTTAAAGCAGAAGGACAGGGTGGGATTCTCCCTGAGCCTACAGATGATCAGACACATCTTTAAAGCAGAAGGACAGGGTGGGATTCTCCCCGAGCCTACGGATGATCAGACACATCTTTAAAGCAGAAGGACAGGGTGGGATTCTCCCCGAGCCTACGGATGATCAGACACATCCTTCAAGCAGGAAGGCAATGGGAATATGGCACAGTGGGTAGAGCCAGTGTTTCACAGCACCATGGACCAGGTTTGATCCTAACTAATGCTGACTGAGTGGAGTTTGCGCAGTCTCCCTGTGACTGTGTGGGTTTCCCCGGGTAGATGGAGTGAGCTTCAGCAGTGGGTCTAAATTCAGGACTTCTGGGAAGGAAGGGAGGAGATTACTGGGGCATTGACGATGATCTTTGTGTCCTCACTGGCCACAGGAATAGTAGCAGCATATTGGAGAGTGGTAAATATTACTCCTTTGTTCAAGAAAGGCGATAGGGATAACCCTGGGAATTATAGACTAGTGAGTCTCCTATCAGTGGTGGACAAACTTTTGGAGTGGATTCTTAGAGACAGGATTTACAAGCATTCGGAGAAGCGTAGCCTGATTGGGGATCGTCAGTATGGCTTTGTGAGCATCAGGTCATGCCTCACAAGTCTGATTGAATTCTTTGAAGAACAAAACAAATTGATGAAGTAGAGCAGTGGATGTAGTGTATATGGAGTTTAGGCTCACTCAGAAAGTCCAGGGAATCCAGGGAAACTTGGGTGTGTAGATTCAGAAGGCAAAGGGAAGTAGTGGATGGAGTGCATTCTGCCTGGAGGTCAGTGACCAGTGATGTTCCACAGGGATCTTCATTGCCCAAGGGACTGAGTTCAAGAGCCGCAAGGTAATATTGCAGCACTATAAAGCTCTGTGTTCTGTTCTGTTCTCCTCTCCTTATTACAGGAAGGATTAGAAGCTTTCGAGAGGGTGCAAGGATTTACTGGGATGCTGCCTGGATAAGAGAACCTCTCTTATGAGAATAGGTTAAGCGAGCTAGGATATTTCTCTTTAGAGTGAAGAAGGATTAGAGGTGATTTGATAAGAGGTGTACAAGATGATAAGGGGGATGGATAGATTGGGCAGCTCGTGATTTTTCCCAGGGCAGTAGTGGCGAATACCAGAGAAGGGGGGCAAGTTTATGGTAGATGTCAGAGGAATTTTTCCCCCCCCCCCCCACATAGAGTAGTGGGTCCTTGGAACACACTGCTGGGGTGGTAGAGACAGTTACTTTAGGGAAGAAAAATGATGTGCTGGGTAGGAGGGAAGGGTTAAATTGATCTAGGAGTAGATTAAACAGTGAAAGAGCTCGGCATGACTTTGATAATTTTGTACTAAAATGGACTTCGTTTTATTCTGTTGTAATTGTGTAAAAATGTGTATCATTTATGTTTATGTCTCTTTATGTTTCTGTTTATATTTCTCTTTATGTTATGTATTATGTTTCTTTACTGCTTAAATAATGCCATGTGCCTGCCGTACTGCTGCAGGTAAGCTTGTCCTTGCACCAGGGCCTACACGTAGTTGTGCTGATGGCAATAAACTCGACACTGACTCTGAAGGAGGTGTGAGGTAGAAAGTGAGCAGGTGCAAGAGTCCTGTTTCTATCTGATTCATCTCCTACCCTCTTCCTCTCACCACTGTCGGAACTCACCACAGATGTCTATGTCTTCGTCAGAGCGATCCGCGCAGTGCGGGGCCCCGTCGCACAGCAGCTGGTGTTGGATGCATTGAGTGTTGTCTGCGCACTGGAAGTCGCCCAACCCACACGTCCTGTTGCAGTGTTCCTCGTCACTTCCATCAGCACAATCCAGCTCATGGTCACACACCCAGCCCCATGGTGTGCACTCACCACTCTCACACTGGAACTCATAATGGCGGCACGTTGGAGGTGGAGCTGGGGAGACAGATCAGGAAACCTCACACACCGCGCTGCGGAGACCAAAGTGCCCAATCACAAGCCGGCAGTTCAGAGTACACACCGAACCCAAGGTGCTTTTAGAGTCATGGTGAGTGTACAAGCAAATAGGCCATTCACCCATCCTCCATGTGTCCATCTTCTGAATGAAAAAGTTGCCCCTCAGCTTCCAATGACATCTCTCCTCCCACCCAACACCCATGCCATCTAGTTCTAATTATCCAATCAGCTAACTCTCCCTGGTTCCCTCATGATCTTGACTTTCCAAAGCAGCCAACCCAACCACGTGGAACTTTATCGAAGGCCAGATGGAAATCCATATAAACCATGTCTACCAACCTGCCCTCATCGTTGGTCTTGGATGCATTAGCAAAAAACTCAATCAAGCTTGCAAACATGATATCCCACACACAAAGCCATGCTGATTATCCCTAATCAAACCTTGTCGCTTCAGATACACGTATATCTACTCCTTCAGAATCCTCTCCAGAAACTTACTAACCACAGATGTTGGGCTTACAAGGTCTATAGTTCCCAGGTGTTTCTTTGCAGACTTTCTTAAATAAAGACCTTAAGACCTTCACTACTGCTAAGTCTGCCAGCTTTTCACTCATGGCAAGTGATGATGCATCTATCTTAGCCAGGGCTCCCACAATTTCTACTCCAGCAGCCCCCCCCCCCCCCCTCCACTGTTGGACACAGTGGTGAAGAAGCTTTCTTAAGCACACAAGAAATTATGCAGAGGCTGAAGTCCAAAGCAACATGAGCAAAATGCTGGAGGAACTGAGCAGGTCAGGCAGCATCTACGGAAATGAACAAACAGGCAACGTTTCAGGCCAAGACCCTTCTTCAGGACCGGAAAGGAAGAGGGAAGATGCCAGAATAAAAAGGTTAGGGGAGGGGAAGATAGATGAAGTGGACTGGGTGGGAAAGGTAAAGGGCTGAAAATGAAGGAAACTGATACGAGAGGAGAGCGGACTACAGGAGAAAGGGAAGATTTCTTGAGGCACTAAGTACAAGAGTTGTAACTTCATGTTACAGCTTTACAAATCATTAGAGCACACTTGGAGACTGTATACAGTTCTGATCACTTCGTTATAGGAAGAATGTGCGGAAGTGCATCCCCAGGACACTGCGTGGGATGGAGAGCTGAGGTGGACAGCTGGGTTTGTTCTCACCACAGTGACTATACAGAGGTTTATAAACTTAGGAGGACGTAGGTAGGATAGATAGTTACATTTTTTCGCCAGGGAGACTAGAATGGGAGAGAACAGTCTATGATGACAGGGCACTCATTTAGAGGTAATCTGACCATCAAGTGTTATTTGGAATGAGTTGCCAAAGGAGGTGGTGGAGGGAGAAGCAAAGACAACATTTCAAAGGCCTTGGACAGGGTCTTGGATAGGAAAGGAATGGAGATGGGTTAAGGACCTCACTGGTCGAGGGACTGGGGGAAGGAGAGACCCCAATCACATTGACCCTGGACCTGGGAATGTCTGTGAATAGCCGTGGCAAACAGAGACATGGATCCTGAGCAGGGAGTGGGAACAGACTGAATAAATATCGTTTGGATTCAGTCTGGACTCTAACCTGTGAGATATTCAATATGAGCCCAGTGTCGTGAACATCAACCGCAAAGCAAAATCTGCAGGATGTCTGAAATAAAACCAAGACAGACAGACCTCACTGTACTCCACGTACTGCAACCCGTGTGCCATCTGCCCATATATATGTCCATACATATACACTGTACACACACTGTACCATGCTTACTCTCCATATGCACAGCACACACACTGCATGCCACATACTGCCTGTACTCACAGTGTACACAGTACACTCTGCACTGCCTGTACTCAGTGTACACAGTACACTCTGCACTGCCTGTACTCACAGTGTACACAGTACACTCTACACTGCCTGTACTCACAGTGTACACAGTACACTCTGCACTGCCTGTACTCAGTGTACACAGTACACTCTGCACTGCCTGTACTCACAGTGTACACAGTACACTCTGCACTGCCTGTACTCACAGTGTACACAGTACACTCTGCACTGCCTGTACTGTGTACACAGTACACTCTGCACTGCCTGTACTCACAGTGTACACAGTACACTTTGCACTGCCTGTACTCACACCTCAGAGATTAATCTACGAATGTGTTGAATGGATACAAATTCTCATTGTCCAATTTACATTACACCAGTGCACCAACGCTGATTTGACACCCACTGAGTGGGCAAAGCCAGCCCTGTTACACCCTCCCTGGGCATTATACACTCCCAGTGCTCCACTCAGCAATATTCAAAACCACCTCTAGGCCAGAGTTGACCAGCGCAATGTCTGAATAACCTGCTGAGTGTCGACAGTGATTTGCCACACACATCTGTCAGTCCGCAGCCTCACTGAGAGCTTGTGGACTGGGGGTGCAGGGCAGTGGTCAGCATGAGCAGCCGGACATGCTGTGGAACTGCTGAGACTGGAGTCAGTACATACCCGTTGAAGGACACATCAGCTCATCCAGCCCCGGATCGCAGTCCTCAGTCCCGTCACAAAGCTGCTCCTTCTGCAGGCATCTCCCGTCTGGACACTGTAGCTGTCCTGTTCCACACACACACCCACGTTCATCACTGAAGTCTGCACAGTCATCGTGTCCGTCGCATTTCCGAGCGTAGTCGATGCAGCGACCTGTCCCACACTGGAACTGTCCCACTCCACACGGGGACCAGCAATCTATAGGGAGGTACCACATCACCAGCTTTCTCACAGCAGCCTACCGAGGGTACCCCAAACCCAGCTCCCACTATACCAGCAAGGGTATGTGCAGCTGTGCAGGTAAAACCACCGTCCTGACTCGGAAACACATTGACATTCCTTCATCAGCACAGTGTCTAAACCCAGGCACTCCCACCCTGACAGCACAGTGCGAGAGCGTTCACCGGGGACAGCAGTGGCTCCAGAAGGTGAGGGTTGTGGCTGAGCTGGGGGGTGGGGGGTGGGGGCAAGGGTGTGGTTGGGTCAGGGGTGAGGGGTGTACTGCAGGGCCTTACTGGGAGCCAGCAACACCTTCTGCACATTGACTGAGCACCCAGAATCTGCATTCTCTCCCACCCCCTCTTGTTCAGCAGAGTGGAATCACTGCATCTGCTCATGGTTCTGAGTGCACAAATCCTCCTGCTGCGTTGTTAGAACAGAGATAACTCTGCTCTGGAGAGAGGAGAGGAGGGGCGCAAGATGACAAGTTCAAGCCCTGAGTGGCCTCGACCTCACCCTGTGCTGGGGATGGAGCAGACCTTCATCAATACTCCAACACGCTTTACTCAGCTTGACTTCCCTGTCTCACAGGACAGTAAGACATTTTTTGGTAATTCCACAAATCTACAGGAATCCTGGGAACCGGGGCAACAAGGTTACATGGAGGGAGGGAACCATAGCTCTGGTGATGTGAGGGGGAAGAGTAGCAGTGTGTTGGGAAGGGGATAGGGAGTGAGGATGGGGAAGGTGGTGAAGGATGGAGAGGAGGGGAAGGGGAGGGAGGGAAAAGTGGGCAGGGGAGAGAGGGAAGGGAAAGAGAGGAGATGGTGGAGTAGGGGAGGGTGAGGGGCGAGGGGGAAGAAGCAAGGGGGAGATATTGGCAGTTTTACCAGGCTGAGCCTCAGGGCTGAATGAGCTCTCCATGGGTCAGCCCTGGGGATGTGTGTATGGATGCCTGCGCTCTCCATGGGTCAGCCCTGGGGATGTGTGTATGGATGCCTGCGCTCTCCATGGGTCAGCCCTGGGGATGTGTGTATGGATGCCTGCGCTCTCCATGAGTCAGCCCTGGGGACACGTGTATGGACGCCTGCGCTCTCCATGGGTCAGCCCTGGGGATGTGTGTATGGACGCCTGCACTCTCCATGGGTCAGCCCTGGGGATATGTGTATGGATGCCTGCGCTCTCCATGGGTCAGCCCTGGGGATGTGTGTATGGATGCCTGCGCTCTCCATGGGTCAGCCCTGGGGATGTGTGTATGGATGCCTGCGCTCTCCATGAGTCAGCCCTGGGGACACGTGTATGGACGCCTGCGCTCTCCATGGGTCAGCCCTGGGGATGTGTGTATGGACGCCTGCACTCTCCATGGGTCAGCCCTGGGGATATGTGTATGGATGCCTGCGCTCTCCATGGGTCAGCCCTGGGGATATGTGTATGGATGCCTGCACTCTCCATGGGTCAGCCCTGGGGATATGTGTATGGACGCCTGCACTCTCCATGGGTCAGCCCTGGGGATGTGTGTATGGACGCCTGCGCTCTCCATGGGTCAGCCCTGGGGACACGTGTATGGACACCTGCGCTCTCCATGGGTCAGCCCTAGGGATGTGTGTATGGACACCTGCGCTCTCCATGGGTCAGCCCTAGGGATGTGTGTATGGACACCTGCACTCTCCATGGGTCAGCCCTGGGGATGTGTGTATGGACGCCTGCGCTCTCCATGGGTCAGCCCTGGGGACACGTGTATGGACACCTGCGCTCTCCATGGGTCAGCCCTGGGGACACGTGTATGGACACCTGCGCTCTCCATGGGTCAGCCCTAGGGATGTGTGTATGGACACCTGCACTCTCCATGGGTCAGCCCTGGGGACACGTGTATGGACGCCTGCACTCTCCATGGGTCAGCCCTGGGGACACGTGTATGGATGCCTGCGCTCTCCATGGGTCAGCCCTGGGGACACGTGTATGGACGCCTGCGCTCTCCATGGGTCAGCCCTGGGGACACGTGTATGGACGCCTGCGCTCTCCATGGGTCAGCCCTGGGGATGTGTGTATGGACGCCTGCGCTCTCCATGGGTCAGCCCTGGGGATGTGTGTATGGACGCCTGCGCTCTCCATGAGTCAGCCCTGGGGATGAGTGTATGGATGCCTGCGCTCTCCATGGGTCAGCCCTGGGGATGTGTGTATGGATGCCTGCGCTCTCCATGGGTCAGCCCTGGGGATCTGTGTATGGACGCCTGCACTCTCCATGTGTCAGCCCTGGGGAGGTGTGTATGGATGCCTGCGCTCTCCATGGGTCAGCCCTGGGGATATGTGTATGGACGCCTGCACTCTCCATGGGTCAGCCCTGGGGACACGTGTATGGACGCCTGCACTCTCCATGGGTCAGCCCTGGGGACACGTGTATGGATGCCTGCGCTCTCCATGGGTCAGCCCTGGGGATGGACGCCTGCGCTCTCCATGAGTCAGCCCTGGGGAGGTGTGTATGGACGCCTGCACTCTCCATGGGTCAGCCCTGGGGATGTGTGTATGGACGCCTGCGCTCTCCATGGGTCAGCCCTGGGGATATGTGTATGGACGCCTGCACTCTCCATGGGTCAGCCCTGGGGATGTGTGTATGGACGCCTGCGCTCTCCATGGGTCAGCCCTGGGGATATGTGTATGGACGCCTGCACTCTCCATGGGTCAGCCCTGGGGATATGTGTATGGACGCCTGCACTCTCCATGGGTCAGCCCTGGGGATATGTGTATGGACGCCTGTGCTCTCCATGGGTCAGCCCTGGGGATGTGTGTATGGAAGCCCGCACTCCCCACAGGTCAGCCCACCCTCTCCATGTGGCACACAGTACCTGACTCATCAGACTGATCAGCGCAGTCCGCATGTCCGTCACACACCCGCTCGGCAGCAATGCACGGCCCTGTGTCACAGCGGAACTCTTCCTGTGCACAGTCAGGTACAGGGCAACCCCTCTCGTCCGAATAGTCACTGCAGTCTGGCCAGCCGTTACATCGCTCCCGCTGGGAGACACACTGGCCACTGGTGCATTGGAATTGCCAGGGCTCACAGCTGGACACACAGAGCTCATCAGAACCATCCCCACAATCATCCTCATTGTCACAGAACCAGGACCTGGGGATACAGCGGCCGGAACCACACTGGAACTCCGAGTCCGTACACAGAGAGATCTCCTCACACGGGCCACCCACACACACCCAGTCTGCAGCTTGGCACGTACTGTAGAGGGGGGAGGCAGAGAGAAAGGGAAGGGGGGAAGAATCCGTAAGACCAGAAGATATAGGAGCAGAATTAGGCCCACCAAGTCCTCTCCACCATTCCATTCTAGCTGATTTATTATCCCTCTCAACCTCACTCTCCTGTCTTCTCCCACTTCACTGATCAATATCTCTATATCCAAAGAAACATCGCAGGTCCTATGATGTAAGGAGGGTCGCTGATGAAGCAGCTGAGGGTGATGGTGCCAAGGGCACTTGCCCAAGGGACTGTAGCTCCAATTACAGCCTCTCTCTGAGCAACTCAGGGTGGCACAGTAGAGTACTGGTTAGCACAACGCTTTACTGTACAACTCCCTCCACTGTTTGTAAGGAGTTTGTACATTCTCCCCAGTGGGTTTCCTCCTCCCACAGTCCAAAGACGTACCAGTTGGTGGGTTAATTGGTCATTGTAAATTGTATCGTGATTAGGCTAGGGTTAGATCAGGGGTTGCCGGGTGGTGCAGCTTAAACAGCCAGAAGGGCCTATTCTGCACTACATCTCAATAAAAAATAAATAAAATAACTCGAACCCATCAGTGTCTCATTCAGTCAGCATGGGAGGGGAGATAGGGTGAATGAGTGAGGGGAGGGGAAGGAATGGAGGGGGAGGGCGTAGTTTATCATGCACTTTCAAGTACCTCAAAACTCACTCTGACACTCCTGAATTGCCTGCATACTGCTGGTGTCTTCCATAGCAAAGACTCTTGCAAAATACTTATTCAGTTCATCAGCCATTTCTTTGACCCCATTACCACTTCTCCAGCATCATTTTTCAGCAATTCAATATCCACTTTTGCCTCTCTTTTACATCTTATACAGTGGCATGCAAAAGTTTGGGCACCCCTGGTCAAAATTTCTGTTACTGTTAATAGCTAAGTGAGTAAAAGATGACCTGATTTCCAAAAGGCATAAAGTTAAAGATGACACAGTTCTTTAATATTTTAAGCAAGATTACTTTTTTATTTCCATCTTTTATAGTTTCAAAATAACAAAAAAAGGAAAAGGGCCCGAAGCAAAAGTTTGGCCACCCTGCATGGTCAGTACTTAGTAACACACCCCTTGGCAAGTATCACAGATTGTTAACACTTTTTGTAGCCAGCTAAGAGTCTTTCAACTCTTGTTTGGGGGATTTTCACCCATTCTTCCTTGCAAAAGGCTTCTAGTTCTGTGAGATTCTTGGGCCGTCTTCCATGCACTACTCTTTTGAAGTCCATCCACAGATTTTCAATGATGTTTCGGTCAGGGGACTGGGATGGCCATGGCAAAGCCGTCAGCTTGCGCCTCTTGAGGTCGTCCATTGTGGATTCTGAGATGTGTTTAGGATCTTTATCCTGTTATAGAAGCCAACCTCTTTTCACCTTCAGCTTTTTTTTTTACAGATGGTGTGATGTTTGCTTCCAGAATTTGCTGGTATTTAATTGAATTCATTCTTCCCTCTACCAGTGACATGTTCCCTGTGCCATTGGCTGCAATGCAACCCAAAGCATGATCAAACCACCCCCGTGCTTAACAGTTGGGGAGGTGTCCTTTTCTCAAAATTCTGCACCCTTTTTTCTCCAAACATACCTTTGCTCATTGCAGCCAAAAAGTTCTATTTTAACTTCATCAGTCCACAGGACTTGTTTCCAAAATGCATCAGGCTTGTTTAGATGTTCCTTTGCAAACTTCTGATACTGAATTTTGTGGTGAGGATACAGGAAAGGTTTTCTTCTGATGACTCTTCCATGAAGGTCATATATATGCAGGTGTCGCTGCACAGTGGAACAGTGCACCACCACTCCAGGGTCTGCTAAATTTTCCTGAAGGTCTTTTGCAGTCAAACAGAGGTTTTGATTTGCCTTTCTAGCAATCCTATGAGCAGTTCTCTCGGAAAGTTTTCTTGGTCTTCGAGACCACAACTTGACCTCCACCGTTCCTGTTAACTGCCATTTCTTAACTACATTACAAACGGAGGAAATGGTTACCTGAAAACGCTTTGCTATCTTCTTATAGCCTTCTCCTGCTTTGTGGGCATCATTTATTTTAATTTTCTGAGTGCTAGGCAGCTGCTTAGAGGAGCCCATGGCTGCTGATTGTTGGGACAAGCTCTGAGGAGTCAGGGTATTTATAAAGCTTTGAAATTAGCATAAGTCGGCCTTTCCCAACGATGATGGTGAACAAGCCATAGCCCTAACAAGCTAATTAAGGTCTGAGACCTTGGTAAAAGTTAAGAGAGCTCAAATTTCTTGGGGTGCCCAAACTTTTGCATGGTGCTCCTTTCCTTTTTTCACTCTAAAATTGTACAAAACAAAAATAATACACTAATCTTGCTTAAAATGTTGAAAAGAATGTTTCATCTTTAACTTTATGACTTTTGGAGATCAGTTCATCTTCTACTCACTTAACTATTCACAGTAACAGAAATTTTGACCAGAGGTGCCCAAACTTTTGCATGCCACTGTATATCTGAAAAAATCTTTTGGTATCTCATTTATATTATATTGACTAGTTTACCTTCATATTTCATCTTTATCCCCTTATTGCTTTCTTAGTTGCCATCTGTTGGTTTTTTTAAAATGTTCCAATCGTCTTGCTTCGCAACAGTTTTTGCTATATTATATGCCCTCTCTTTTGCTTTTATATTCTCCTTGACTTCCCTTATCAGCCATTGTGGCCTCATCTACCTTCAGAATGCTTCTGGCTTCTTCTTCTTCTTCCTTGGGATTTCATGATCCTGCATCTCCTGAATTATTCCCAGAAACTGCAGCCATTGCTGCTTTTGTCCCCTTCCAATCACGTTGGCCAGCTCCTCTCTCATGCCTCTGTAGTTATTTTTACTCAATTGAATATTGATACATCCAATTTTAGCTTCTCCCTCTCAGATTACAGGGTGAATTCTATCATATTATGGTGATCATTGCCTCCTCAGTGTTCCCTTAGAGTCATGGAAAAGAACAGCACAGAAACAGGCCCTTCGACTCATCTAGTCCTTGCTAAGCCAGTTAAACTGCCATCTACCTGCACTGCAAACCCTCCATCCATGTCCCTATCCAAACTTCTCTTAAACGTTGAAATCGAGCTCACATGCATAGCCTGTGCTAGCAGCTTGTTCCATACTCTCATGACCGTTTGAGTGAAGAAGTTTTCCCTCAAGTTCCCTTTAAACTTTTCACCTTTCACCCTTAACCTATAACCTCTACTTGCAGCCCCACAACTTCAGTGGAAAAAGCCTGCATGCTTTTTACCCAATCTATGCCCCTCATAATTTTGTATACCTCTATCAAACCTCCTTTCAGTCTTCTACATTCCAAGAATAAAGTCCTAACCTATTCAATCTTTCCATATAACTCAGATCCTCCAGACCCAGCAACATCCTGGTAAATTTTCTCTGTGCTCTTTCAATATTATTTACATCTTTCCAGTAGGTAGGTGACCAAAACTGCACACAATACTCCAAACTGGGCCTTATACAACTTCAACATAACATACTTTGATTTATGAAGGCCAATGTGCCAAAAGCTTTCTTTACAACCCTATGAATTTGTGACGCCACTTTCAATGAATTATGGACCTGTATTCCTTTACCAGCTGGAAAACCTGGTTCATTACCCAACACCTAATCCAGAACTACCTTTTCCCTAATGGGCTCAATCACAAGCTGCTTTCCAAAACCATCTCATACAGATTCTACAGATTTCTTCTCTTGGGATCCAGCACCAACCTGATTTTCCAAATATTCCTGACATTTAAAACCCCAAGACCATTGTAACATTGCCCTTTACATGCCTTTTCTATTCTGATTGTAATTTGTACCCGACATTCTGGTTACTATGGAGACCTGTACATAACTCCCATCAGAGTCTTTTTACCCTTGAGGGTTAGGGGAGAGAGTGGGGAGGGGAAAGAGAGAATATTCTTTAGCTCACAATTGATATCATAGTGAAGCCGTGTGGTTACTTAGGGTGGGGGAGGGGAGCTCCACAGTCACTTGGGGTGGGGTTGAATGCCCTGTGGTCACACTGTCAATGACTGCTTCCAGTGCAGGAACCTCATCAGTTCCTGCAGCCCTGGATTATCTCTGCCCCTTCAAAGTGGGGTTACAACTCCATGGTCTCTCAGGGTCAAGGATGGAGTACCGTGGCCACTCGGTGTTGGGGGGGTTGCAGCACTGTGGTCACTCAGTAAAGGGGAGGGCTCCGTAGTCATGGAGGTGGGGTTATAGACAGCAATGGATACTCACCAGTTCCTGCAGTCCTGGGAGATCTCTGTCCCCTCAGGAAAGGCAACTTCACCCCAGTAGCAGGGGCAGCTGGTGGGATCAATGCAGCTCCCCGAGTCTGTGGAGGCAAATACCGGCGTCAGAGCAGTGGAGGATCTCCTGGGAGGGGGACTGTCTGGAGGGACAATGTTTGGAGGGGGGAGGTTGGGGATGGGGTTCAGTAGTGTCTTTGGGAGGGAGTGGGGCAATATTTAGGGAGGGGCAGGAAGGGGAAGTAGTGCAGTGTCCAGGAAGGGAAGGGTGTAATATCTAGGGGCAATGACAAGGGGAAGTGTCAGGGTCTGGAGAGAGGGGAGGGGGAGTTTCAGATGTAGCGAAGGCAGGTGTCTCACCATCACACACAGTTCCCTCGGGGCAGAAACATCCTTCAACACACGAGAGTGAGGGGCAGCGAGTGTCGGCCCCCCCAGCCCTGTCAGCACAGCTCTTCTGGCACGGGGCACCACAGGCTTCGTACACCTTCCCCTTCTCACACTGCAGGGCTGCACAAGACAGGATATCAGACCCCAGAAAAAAAGGATCTGGTGTACCCAACCCCCAAAACACCTAGTCCCTGTACACCCTACAGAAAAACCCCAACCAACCAAACTGCTTACCCACACACCACCAACCAATTCATCCTTCTGTTCTCAAAACCCCACCAACCAATCCCCATCCACCCCCAACCCACTGAACCCCCATCAACTCACCCCCTCTCCCCAACCACACAAACCACCCAACTCCAACTCACTCCCCTTTGCTCCCAAAACCCCAACCGGTCAACCTCAACCAACCGAGCCCCATCCATCCTCAACCTACTGAACTTCATCAACTCACCCCTTCACCCCAACCAACGAACTCCTACATCCCCAACAACCCTAACCAACTCACCTCTGACCAACACACCCCAAACTCACCCCATCCACCCCCAAAGCACTGAACCCCTCCACCCCAATCAGTATAACTCCTCAAATCCAAACAGCTCCAAACTACCTCCCCCACCCTGGTCAACAACCTGCCTTGGGACTCTCTTTAATCCTGTTTGATATTCTATGGCCCTTTGACCCTCCAAGTTCCTTGTTCAATTTCCTTCCTTTACATGCCTCTAGGATCCTGTCTAATTGGCACTTCCTTGCCCCTACATATTCTTCCTGTAAGACCAGAAGACAGGAGCAGAATTTAGGTCATTCAGCCCATCTAAACCACTCAGCCTTTCAATCAGATCTGTTTTTTCAACCCCATTATGCCACCTTCTCCCCTTATCCTTAACCCCCTTAGCAATCAAGAACATACCAATCTCTGCCTAAACACACCTAATGACATGACCTCCACCCACCTCTGAGGCAATGAATTCCATAGATTCACACCCTCTGGCTGAAATTTTTCCTCATCTTAGTTTTAACAAGACATCCCTTTATTCTGAGGTTGTGTCATCAGATCCTTAACTCTCCCATTATTAGAAACATCTTGTCCTCATCAATTCTATTCAGGCCTTTTAGAATCTGACTGGTTTCAATGAGATTCCCTCTCTTTCTAATGGAGCTCCATCAAGTGCAGACCCAGAGACATCAAACACTCCCCATGGGTTAAGCCTTTCATTTCTGGGATTAATCTTGTGAACCTACACTGGAGCCTTTCGAGGCTGGTGCATCCTTCCTTACATAAAGGGCCAATTTTCTTTGAGACTAAACTTATAATATCTCTTATCATCACCAGTCCATGAACTTTGGTGTCCATATCTCCATACTCACAGGAACATGCTGCCCAAAGCTCTAACCAGCTGACTCCCACACATTAGATATGGACTTGTCCCTCTAACAGCCACTCCCAGTCTGTACTGTCTGACCCCACTTTCCCTTCACACATCCATTGATTGACTCAACTCCCCTGGAACGTCTCACATTCAGGACCATTTACAACAGCCAATTAACCTACTTTGGGATGTGGGAAAAAGCTGGAGGACCCCGGGGAAGCAGTTAGAACATGCAAACTCCACATAGGCAGCACCTGTGGTCAGGACTGGAGCTGTAAGGCATCAGCACTACCCACTGTGCCACCGAGCCTCCCTCAAATTGACTACTTGCCTCTGAGTCTCCACCATGGGAAGGTGCACGCCCCTCAAGTAACACCACGACAAAAGACCTTACCCCATTATAGAGTACTTACGGCAGAGATCCTGTGTCCGCCAGCGGACATAAACTCCTCTCTTGTTGCACTCTTCAGCGTAGGCGGCGATGGCCGTGCACAGACACTCGCAGTCCCCGCCTGAGTCACATCTGCAGGATTGATCCAACATAGGTCATCGGCATTAACACAAGTACCAGCACCAACACCACCATTACTGAGAACAACACCGGCGCAGGCAACAACACCATCATCGACATCAGTATCAACGCCGTCACCATCATTGACACCAGCACCAGCAGCACAGCCACTGACACCAGCAACAACACCATCAATAACACCGACACCAGCAACACCACTGTCATCGACACCAGCACCAGCAACATCATCGTCATTGATACCAGCAACAGCACAGCCACTGACACCAGCAACAGCACCATCAATAACGCTGTCGTCGACATCAGCAACACCGTCATCAACACCAGATATTGACAGACACCAACACCAGCAACAACACCGTCATCAACACAGACACCAGCAACACACAGATATTGACATTGACACCAACACCAGCAATAACATCATTATTGATACCAGCAACAACACCGTCATCAACACTAACACCAGTAACACAGCGATTGACACTGACACCAACACCAGCACCATCATTAACACCAACTCCAGCAACAACACCATCATTGACATCAACACCATCAATAGTGTTAGTGAAGCCAGAAACAGGAAAATCATACAATTTAAGGAGTTGCTGTTGGAGGGAGGGCTTCAGATCTTTGGGCTCTCTTCCAGAGAATGTGGGACCTGCACATAAGAGATAGTTTGTTCCTAAACTGAGGGAGGATTAATATCCGAGAAGGAAGGTTTGCTAGTGCTGCCCAGAGGTGGGGGGAGTGTAGTTTAACCTAGAGTTGCAAGGGGATGGGAACCAGAATGCCAGAACAAATAGTAGAGTGGTTATGGAGACAGATGTTGTTAAGCCCTCAGACAAAGTCAGAAAGCAAAATGTTGAGTATTGAGTTGCAGATATTTCAATGCAAAAAGTACTGTAGAAAAGGCAGATAAGCTCAGGGCATGGATCAACACGTGGAATAATGATATTGTAGCCATTAGTGAGAATTGGTTGCAGGAGGGTTAGGACTGGCAGCTCAATATTCTGGGGTGCCGTTGTTTTATACGTGATGGAGTGGGAGGGATTAAAGGGGGAGCAGTGGTGCTACTAATCTGGGAAAATGTCACAGCAATGCTCAATCAGGACAGACTGGAGAATTTGTGTAGCGAGGCTTTATGGGTGGAACTGAGGAATAAGAAAGGTATGACCATGCTAATGAGGCTATATTATAGACCACCCCAGTCCCAGGGATTTAAAGGAACAAATTTGTAGAGAGATTGCAGAATATTGCAAGAAACACAAGGTTGTTATAGTAGGTGATTTTAATTTTCTACATATTGACTGGTATTACTATACTGTAAAGGGACTATGTGAGATAGAGTTTGTCAAATGTGTTCAGAAAAGTTTCCTTAATTAGCACATAGTAGTCCCAAGGAGAGAGCTTGTGATACTTCATCTCCTATTAGGGAATGAAACAGGGCAGGTGACAGAAGTTTGTGTAGGGGAATACACTGCATCTAGTGATTAAAATAGCATTAGTTTCAAGGTAATTATAAAAAAGGATAGGTCTGGTCCTTGGGTTGAGATTCTAAATTGGAGAAAGGCCAGTTTTGAAGGGATCAGAAAGGATCTGGCAAGTGTGGATTGAGAGGCTGTTTTCTGGCAAAGGTGTACTTGGTAAGTGGGAGGCCTTCAAAAGAGAAATTTTGAGAATAGAGAGTTTGTACATACCTGTCAGAATAAAAGGCCAGGATAACAGATTTAGGGAACCTTAGTTTTTGAAAGGTATTGAGGGCTTGTTTAAGAAAGTAAAGCAGATGTATAGAATGTATGGGCAGGTAGAAACTAATGAGGTACTTGAGGAGAATAAGAAATGCAAGAGAACACATAAGAAAGGAATCAAGAGGCATGAGGTTGCCCTCGCAGACAAGGCAAAGGAGAAACCTAAGGCTTCCACAGATATGTTAAGAACAAAATGATTGCAAGGGACAAAATAGGCCCTTTGGAAGATCAGAACAGAATGCATGGAGCCAAAAGAGATGGGCAGATCTTAAATGGATTTTTTGCCTCTGTACTTACAGGGGAGTCAGATATAGAAGTGATGCCAAGCAACAGCGAGGTCGTGGACCCGATTCAGATTACAGAGGAAGAGGTGTTTTCTGTCTTGAGGTAATCAGGGTGGACAAATCCCTTGGGCCTGACAAAGTGTTCCCTCTGACTCTGTGGGAGACAACTGCAGAAATTGCAGGGGCCCTAGAAGAGATACTTAAATCACCCTTAGTGACAGGTGAGGTACCAGAGGATTGGAGGATAGCTAATGTTGTTCCGCTGTTTAAGAAAGTCAAGAATAAACCAGGAAATTATAGGCCGGTGAGCCTGACATCAGTAGTGGAAAAGTTATTGGAATGTATTTTAAGAGACCGGATATATGAGTATTTGGACAGATATGGATTGATTAAGGATAGTCAGCATGGTTTTATGCGTGGTATGATATGTCTAACCAATCTTGTAGAATTTTTAGAGGATGTTAACAGGAATTCTGATGAAGGCAAGGCAGTGGATGTTGTCTACATGGACTTTAGCAAGGCACTTGACAAGGTCCTACATGGGAGGTTGGTCAAAAAAGTTCAGCCACTTAGCATGCAAGATGAGGTAGTAAATTGAAGTAGAGCTTGGTTTTGCCGGAGAGTAGCAGTAGATGGTTACTACTACTAGTAGTAACTAGTAGCACTAGTTGACAGAACAGTCAACTGTCAGGAGTTGACTGACAGGACAACTCCTGTCAGTTGACAGGAGGCCTGTGACTAGTGGAATGCCACAGGGATGAGTGCTGGGTCCGTTATTGTTTATCAACTATCAGGATGAAAGTGGAGGCACGAGGTCGTTAAGAAAGCTTTTGGCACATTGCCCTTCAAAGCATTGAGTACAGGGTCTCGGCTCGAAATGTCGACTGTACTTCTTCCTATTGATGCTGCCTGGCCTGCTGCATTCCACCGGCATTTTGTGTGTGTTGCTTGAATTTCCAGCATCTACAGATTTCCTCGTGTTTGAGTACAGGAGTTGGAATGTTATATTGCAGTTGTATAAAACACTGGTGAAGCCTAATTTGGGATATTATGTGCAGTTATGGTCGCCTACCTACAAGTCAGATGTAAATAAGGTTGAAAGAGGACAGGGAAAATTTTCAAGGATGTTGCTGGAACTTGAGGACCTGAGTTATAAGAAAAGATTGAATAGGTTAGAACTTTATACCGTAGAACGTAGAAGATTGTAGGAGATTTGATAGAGATATAAAAAATTATGAAGGGTGTAGATAGAGTAAATGCAAGCAGGCTTATTCCACTGAGGTTGGGTGAGACTACAACTAGAGCTCATGGGCTAAGGGTAAAGGTGAAATGTTTAAGGGGAACACGGGGGGAAACCTCTTCACTCAGAGGGTGGTCAGAGTGTGGAACGAGCTTGAATGTGAATTTGATTTCAATATTTGAGAGAAGTTTGCATAGTTACATGGATAGAAGGGATATGGAGGGCTATGGTCCAGGTGTAGGTCGACGGGACTATGCGGCTCAAATTCTACAGCACAACTGGATGGCCAAAAGGGCCTGTTTCTGTACTGTAGTGTTCTATGACTCTAACAATACCAGCCCTAACACCAGCACTAGCAACAACACTGTCATCGACACCAACACCAACACCAGCAATACAGTCATTGACACCAGCAATAACACCATCATCAACACCAGCACCAGCATAATTGATACCAACAACACCATCATTGACACCAGAAACAACACCGTCATCAACACTGGCATTGACGCCAGCAACACCACCATTATTGACACTAGCAAAACCATCATTGACACCAGCAAAACCATCATTGACACCAGCAAAACCGTGATTGACACCAACACCAGCAACAACGTTATCGACACTGCCATCAGCAACACCGTTGATACCAGCGACAACACCAGCAACACTGTCATTGATACCAACACCAGCAACTACACTGTCATTGACACTGACACCAGCAACAACTCTGAGGTTGCTCACTTTCAGGGGTTGTTTGGGAACACTCACCCGCAGGCATCGAAGACGCACCAGTGATAGAAGGGCTGGTGAGGCACCTCAGGGTGACAGGGCTGGAACAGGGACTGGCTGAGGATGCTGCAGCGTTTCCGCGCCCACATCACACGGTGTGGGTTCTCCTGAGGGGTTGAGGGGACAGAGTGTTAAACACCAATGATCCAGTCTCTGGTCCAGACCAGCACACGGTGTATTACAAAACACAGCACACAGACACGTTAACATGGGCACATGTGAGACATTCCACAAGGGAACAATCATTCTCCTGCACATCTTCCCCAAGTACCAAGCACATCACAGTCCGTAGTAACAGGGAGAGTGAAACAGTACAGGCCCCTGTAACGGTGGAAGAGTCAGAAGGCAGATCCCGTTTTGGGGGGGTGGGGGGGAAAGGAGACAGGATATGCCCTGGTAATGGGGGAAGGGAAGCAGGATGGACCCTTGTAGTGGGAGGAGACACAGTATAGACCGCAATAATTCCTTCCCCATTACATGGTCACACAACAGACCCTGTAATGGGGAAGGAAACAAGGTGGAATGGAAAAGACCCCAGACTTTTGGAAGTCCCATTGAGAACATACGGTGTACTCAAAGTGTCTAGTCCTCCATTTAGTCTCTATCCTTCTGAGTTTATCCAGCCATCCAGACCCAGGAAGATTGGTTTGGGTAGACACATTTCCCGTGCCCTAAGACCTCACACGGGAAGGAATCACTGTGCGACAGTGACTGGCAAGGGGAACTACGTACAGAGCAAGGTTGGTGGGCATCTTCACCCTGAACTTCGGGACAGGTCTGGCTGACTCGCCATGAATTCCCAAAGCGGACCGCCGTTGCTTCCACAATTCCCTGCCGCGTCATGAAGTCGTTCTCCGTGTCCCCATCGAAGTTACCACACAGCCCACTGACGCGACCCTGGTACCGAGGCTCCAGTCGCACGTACACACGTGTTCCTGAAGAGAAAATGCTGCAGTGAGACACTAATACATTACTCCCTCCCTAACAATCCCACTCACACTGTCTTACACAAACACAGGTGTACACTCTGACTGCTTTGCCATGCTTGCATTCCGTACACTGAGGAGTCATGTTGCTGCTATATAAACCATTGGTCAGGCCACACTTGGAGTATTGCATGTAGCTCTGGTCAGCCATTACAGGAAGGATGTGGAGAGGGTGCAGAACCCCCTCACTAGGTTGCTGTCTGGATTAGAAAGTGTGAGCTACAAGGAGAGGTTGGACAAACTTGGGTTGCTTTTTCTGGAGAGCCTGAGGGAGACCTGGCAGAAGTTTATAAAATTATGAGAGGCAGTGATCAGCAGAATCTTTTTCCCAAGGTGGAAACAGAGTACTAGAGGACATGGGTTTGAAGTCTGAGGGAGAAAGTTCAAAGCAAATAATCAAGGTATGTTTTTCTGGTGGGTGCCCGGAAGGCACAGCAGGGGGAGGTGATGGAAGCAGATTGGACAGAAATTAAGAGGTTGTTACACACATGGACAGGCAGGGAATGGAGGAATACTGGGTCTGGCTTGGACTGGCATCGTGGTTGGGGCAGACATCATTAGCAGAAGAGCCTGTTCCTGTTCTAAGTTCTCTCGAACACGTTGTGTGTGTGTGTGTGTCTGTCTGTCTACATGCACATTCACTTTACTGCATGCGCTCTCGCACCCCCAAACACGTGCGCTCCCTCCCACACACATGGGCACTTCCTCGTGGTGGTTGCTGACTAAGGGTGGAGAATCTTTGGAAGTTTCTCGGGTAATTACACTGGAAGTGAATACTAAGTGAGTAATGGGTCTCAGTGGTCACAACAATTCCACTCGATGACCAGTAACACAGCTAACACTTGTCCCAATGTGGTAACAGTGCCCACAATCAGAACACCCCAACTCATCTCCCATTGAGTACTCACCCCCATCCCAGAGAACCGCCAGTCCCAGGTGTGAGACCACAGCCACAAAGAGGCCGGCCTGGTGCAGAGAGAGGCCACTGCCACTGTAGTGTTTGGGAACTTTCACTGCAACACCATTCACCGTCACGTCCTTCCCTGTGGGCATGACACATGGTATGACACAATGCTTCAGTTATACTGGCTGCTCTCCTTCCCTCATTCACCTCCCCACCTTCCCTCCTAATCTCCCTTTCCCTCACTCACCCCCTTCCCTCCTAATCTCCCCTTCCCTCACTCACCACCTTCCCTCCTAATCTCCCCTTCCCTCGCTCACCCCCTTCCCTCCTAAACTCCCCTTCCCTCGCTCACCCCCTTCCCTCCTAATCTCCCCTTCCCTCACTCACCACCTTCCCTCCTAATCTCCCCTTCCCTCACTCACCACCTTCCCTCCTAATCTCCCCTTCCCTCACTCACCACCTTCCCTCCTAATCTCCCCTTCCCTCACTCACCACCTTCCCTCCTAATCTCCCCCTTCCCTCACTCACCACCTTCCCTCCTAGTCTCCCCTTCCCTCACTCACCACCTTCCCTCCTAATCTCCCCCTTCCCTCACTCACCACCTTCCCTCCTAATCTCCCCTTCCCTCACTCACCACCTTCCCTCCTAATCTCCCCTTCCCTCACTCACCACCTTCCCTCCTAATCTCCCCTTCCCTCACTCACCACCTTCCCTCCTAATCTCCCCTTCCCTCACTCACCACCTTCCCTCACTCACCAACTTCCCTCCTAATCTCCCCCTTCCCTCACTCACCACCTTCCCTCCTAATCTCCCCTTCCCTCACTCACCACCTTCCCTCCAAATCTCCCCTTCCCTCACTCACCACCTTCCTTCCTAATCTCCCCTTCCCTCCTAATCTCCCCCTTCCCTCACTCACCACCTTCCTTCCTAATCTCCCCTTCCCTCACTCACCACCTTCCCTCCTAATCTCCCCTTCCCTCACTCACCACCTTCCCTCCTAATCTCCCCTTCCCTCACTCACCACCTTCCCTCCTAATCTCCCCTTCCCTCACTCACTTCCTTCCCTCCTAATCTCCCACTTCCCTCACTCACCACCTTCCTTCCTAATCTCCCCTTCCCTCACTCACCACCTTCCTTCCTAATCTCCCCTTCCCTCACTCACCACCTTCCCTCCTAATCTCCCCTTCCCTCACTCACCACCTTCCCTCCTAATCTCCCCCTTCCCTCACTCACCACCTTCCCTCCTAATCTCCCCTTCCCTCACTCACCACCTTCCCTCCTAATCTCCCCCTTCCCTCACTCACCACCTTCCTTCCTAATCTCCCCTTCCCTCACTCACCACCTTCCTTCCTAATCTCCCCTTCCCTCACTCACCACCTTCTCTCCTAATCTCCCCTTCCCTCACTCACCACCTTCCCTCCTAATCTCCCCTTCCCTCATTCACCACCTTCCTTCCTAATCTCCCCTTCCCTCACTCACCTCCTTCCCTCCTAATCTCCCCCTTCCCTCACTCACCACCTTCCTTCCTAATCTCCCCTTCCCTCACTCACCACCTTCCTTCCTAATCTCCCCTTCCCTCACTCACCACCTTCCCTCCTAATCTCCCCTTCCCTCACTCACCACCTTCCCTCCTAATCTCCCCTTCCCTCACTCACCACCTTCCCTCCTAATCTCCCCTTCCCTCACTCACCACCTTCTCTCCTAATCTCCCCTTCCCTCACTCACCACCTTCCCTCCTAATCTCCCCTTCCCTCACTCACCACCTTCCCTCCTAATCTCCCCTTCCCTCACTCACCACCTTCCCTCCTAATCATTCACCTTCCCTCACTCACCCCCTTCCCTCCTAATCTCCCCTTCCCTCACTCACCCCCTTCCCTCCTAATCACCCCTTCCCCATTCTCATTATTTTCCCTCCTAATCCCCCACTTTTCCTCCTAATCTCCCCTTCCCTCCTTCCCACTCCCCTAATAACCCCTCTTTCTCTGATCCTCACCTTCCCTCCTAATCCTCCTTCCTGCCCCCACTCCCCTCCTTCCCAATCCCCCCTTTGATCCTAACCTCCTTCCTCCTATTCTCAACACTCCCTCCTTCCCCCACTCCCCACCTTCCCTCTATTCCCCACGTTCCCTCCTTATCCTCCCCCTCCTTCCCCCACTCCCCACCATCTCTCCTTCCCCCTACTCCCCACTTTGCTCCTAATCCCTCCTCCTCCCTCTTTCCCAACTCTCCCCCTCCTCCCCTCCCCTCTTTTCCTCCCTCCATGCAATCCTCCCAACCCCACCTAGCCTCCTTCAGCATTTCACCATCAACCCTCACCCTCCACATTTCCTCCCTCTGTTCTTCCTTGAAGTTTTGCCATCCAAACCGACCCGCCAGTAACTTCCCCGACCTCTGAGGCCCTCCAGACTTAACCTCCCAACTTCTGGGACACCGACCCTTTGGAATCCAAAGAGTTGTCAGTGACACCGTACAATGCAGCACACCCCACCCTTGTCACCCCTCCCACCTACTCACCCTTCTCACTCCCCCTTCAGCCCTTAACCCAGCTGATGCTCGATCCTCTGCCCCTCACCTCACTGCCCCAATCCCTCATACTTCTCACTCCCACCGACTTCCCACCCATGCTCTGTGCCCTCTTAACCCCCCACCCACCTCATTGCTCACTCTAAATCCTCCTGACCCTGACCCCCTCAGCCTCTTCTGTCCCCGAACCGTTCTCCTCGACTCTCCCACCCACACCTCTGCCATGCTCACACTCCTCACCTACTTTACCCCCTCCACCCTTCACCCCAAATCCTTGATCCCCTGCCCACAACCTCATCACCTTCCTCACAACCTCACCCCCAACCCCTGCTGACAGCTCGACACCCCTCCCCCTACCCCCTCACCTCTCAGCAGATGAACCACGGTGGTGCCAATTACCACAGCGACGGACTTGGTGCAGGTGACGCGGCTGGTCCCACAGGGCACGTTCTCGGCTGTGACGGTGAAGAGGCCACTCTGCTCCTGGACCATCACATACTCGCAGTCTCCCAGGAAGGTGAACATGCGGCCGTCGAAGGTGAGGTAGTGGGGATCTCCCGTCGCCAGGCACAGCCCCGCACACGGCTCCCGGGTGCACCACCACCTCCGCACCCTGCACACGCTGCACCAAACACAGGCCGGGGTTAGCGGGGAAGAGACCCACCTACTTCTGAAGCAGCCCAACTTGGCATCAGTACCCAGGGTCCGAGGCTGCAGCAAGATTTGTGACCAGATTTTAGGGCTATGGGGCCCACTCCAGCAGCCTGAGACAGGGGACAGCTCCCAGAACCAAGAATGGGACAATCACTGTGATGCTGCAGAGAGGTGTGGACATAGTTCAACATATCAAGGGAACCAGCCTCCCCTCCATGGAGTGTGTCAACACTTCTTGTTGCCTCAGTAAAGCATCTTGCATGATCAAAGACCCCACCACCCCAGACATTTAACCTTCTCTCCCCAATGGCAGAAGATACAAAAGCCTGAAAGCACACACTACCAGCTTCTACTCTGCTGTTATAAGACTTAGTTCCCTGGTATGATAAAATGGACTCTTGGCCTCACATCATGTTGTCTACCTCCACTGCACTTTCTGTCACTGTTACTCTTCATCCTGCTCTGTTACTGTTTCCCCTTGTACACCGTAATGAATTGATCTGCATCAACAGTAGGTGAGACAAGCTTTTTAATCTGTTACAAATGAGGAGCAACTCTGATGGGCAGAAGGATACAGAATCGCCAATGCCCCCCCCCCTTTTTTTTGAGAATCACAAACTTGCTATTATTTAGGTTCTGATACCCAGGAAATGAGAGAGATACACAGCATGTCAGTAATGAGAGAGAGACACAGAATAACAGAAAAGGCAGTTGTTATTGACAATGCAGGAATACACAAAAGTGGAATGTCTCCTTCTAACAAAAGCAGGACGGAACCACTGATTACTGCTATTGTCTCTTGGAGATGGAATTGTGTATTGAGTACTGTACTATTCATTGAAGCCCTCAGGGGGCAGCCAGAGTGGTCTGGTTGAGGGATTGCATCATCCCAACCTGATTGACATCTGAGACCCCGTGAGTGAGGATAAAAGTAGGGTCTGGGGAACACCCCTCAGACGCACCAGGAGAGACGCCACGAGACCGGTGGGGGCTTGTGTGTGTGTCCACCCTTGCCTGGGTGACGAGTCCTCCACGGAACAGTCTAGCTAAAGGACGGAAACGGATCAAGATCGTAAAAGGAAAGTCGGCAAATTATTCTCTCTCTCTCTCTCTCCAACAATGCAACACAGTGATCAACAACGACTGCAGCCTGTATGAACTGAACTGAACTTTATATTTCCATCGGACAATTCATTATCCCCTAGACAACGATAGAGCTTATTTCTTATTGATTATTATTATACCCGCGCTTTTAGGTTTAGTATTGATGACGTATATTATCTGTATATTTGCATTGATATTATTTGTGTATTTTTACTAATAAATACTGTTAAAAAAATAGTATCATCAGACTTCAACGGATACTCCTATCTTTGCTGGTAAGACACCCAGTTACGGGGTTCGTAACAAATCAAATCACAATACATGTGACAATAATAAACATCGCTATTAAAACGTGGCACCTGGGACAAGGACTAGACCCGGCTGGGTGGAGAAGGGAGGTGCAGGATGTTGAGGTGGGGCTGATGATCTGTTGGGGGTGTAGGAACGCAGCAGGGCAATGCAGAGGAGGGAGAAGGGGAGTGGGAGGTAGAGGGCCGGTGCCGAGGCAGTTCAACCCAAGGATCAGCACTGAATGATATCAGCTGGGCACGTTGTTAGAGTGCGAATACAGAAGCACGATAGACAGAGCTGTATGGTTCAGCTACAGGCCCTTCAGCCCAATGCATCCACACTAACTGTTTACCCACAGGCAGTGACTAAAAACCTGTTTATTTAAACATGCTTCTGGAAAGGGGTAATGGTGGTCTGGAAATTAAGATCCTGAATTGGGGGAAGTACAATTCCAGTATCATAAAACGGGACCTAGCAACAGTGGACAAGGAGCAGTGAGTTAGAAGTGAACTTAAATCCAACAAGTAGTTGGAAGGTGAAAGATATGGAATGTGCGTCCAGACAGCCCTGGAAGTCAAGGAATAATGAGCACAAAGAACTAAAAGCAGGAGCACTGACTCCCTGGTACACTCCTTCACGGGTAGACAAAGTGGGGGGACTGGGTGCTTACAACAAATTATCCAGACAAAGAGGCATCGCAAAATGAGACTGGCAAAAGAAACTAAAGAAAATCCCAAGGCATTTTATATTCTTGCTAAGAGGGTAACCTGGGAAAGAGTGGGACCCATTAGACACCAAAGGGGCAATGTGTGCGCGGAGTCAGAGGATGTGGATAAAGATCAAAAACATTATGGTTGGAAATTTTAGGAAAAGGGGCAGAAATATATCACCATTAAAAAGGTGCCAGATGCCTTAGTGGTTACTAAGATGGATAGTCACTCAATGCTGAAGAGGTATATCCCAAGCTGCTGCAAGTAGGGAGTTAGGAGGTTACAGGGCCAAGCTGAGAATTTTCAATCTTCCCTCAGGTGAATTGCTGGGTGTCTGGCAGTTGCCAAATGTGAAGAGCTGTAGGGATAAACTGGGAATTACAGGTCTGTAAGTGGGTTATAGGGAATTGAGAGACAGAAAAGACCCACAGTTGGAAAAGCAGACAGAGATTGATCAAGAATAGTCAGCAAGAAGATCCTTGACAATATAACAAAATAGTAAGTCGCTGAAATGAAGACTTGATGTGATTCCACGTGGGAGATTGGTTGAAAAGGTTACAGCTCATGGAATCCAAGGCAACTTGACAAATTGGACCCAAAACCACCTTTGTGACAGGAGGCAGGGACAATGGTATTGTGATTGGAAGCCTGGGACTAGTGTTACACAATGATATGAAAACTGGTGGTGATGAAAACAGTAAGGAAATGAGTATTAGGATATGGAACAGTACTGATCAGTTGGTAAACTGGCAGGCAGAACCTAATCCTGATGTCTGAAATGCTGTGATTTAAAGGTTTAGAAAGTGCAGGACAGTAGTATTCAGGAACCAAGGGACTTTGGTATTCAAGTGAGAAACTTTTCTCCATGACTCTAGTTTAAGGAGAGAATTGACACAGAGAAGATCTAAGAACATTACTTACCCCATGGAGGTGGGGTAGGTTTGAACCTGGAGCACACTGCCTGAGGGCTTGGTGGAGGCAGATACTCTCAAAGCATTTAGTCACAGAGTTACGCAGCACAGAAACAAGCCCTGAGGCCCAATACGTCTACATCCATGCTAACCAAGTTGTCTACCTGAACTGGTCCAATTTCTCTATTTTTGGCATAACTCCCTCTAACCTTTCCTATCTAACTGCCTTCATTGCAGTTGTACTCACCTTTACTTTCTCCTCTGCAACTCGTTCCACACACCCACCACCCTCTGTGTGGAAAAGTTATCCTTCAGCTCCCTTTCTGAATCTTTCCCCTCTCACCTTAAACTTAGACTCAGTGGCCAGTACATCCTGTACCACTGCCTTCCTGTCAGCTTGAACCAGTCTGGCTATTCTCCCCGACCTCTCTCATTAACAAGGTGATTTTGCCCACAGAACTGCTGTTCACTGATTTTTGTTTTGTTTTTCACTGTGAATTCTGGTCTGTTGTGTGTGAAACTTAAACTACCCCATCTCACACCAACAATCATTCCACAGTCAAAGTCCTTTTAGGTCACATTTTTCCCCATTCTGATGTTTGCTCTGAACAGCAACTGAACCTCTTGACTATGTCTGCGTGCTTTTATGCATTGAGTTCCTGCTGATTAGGTATTTGCATCTATGAGCAGGTGTACAGGTGTACCTAATAAAGTGGCCATCAAGGGTATGCCCTTGAGTAAAGCCCTCCAGTGCCAGAAACATCCTTGAAAATCTTTCCTGTACCCTGTCCAGCTTAATGACATCTTTCCTATCACTGGGTGACCAGAACTGTGCACAATACTTCACAAGTGTGCTCTTGCCAGCAACTTGAACAGCTTATGTCTATCTCTGTCACCACTTTCATGGAACCATAGACCTGTACACCTCGGTCCCTCTGTCCTATAACACTTCCCAGGGCCCTGTCGTTTACCACCATAACTCTGCGCACAGGCGGACACTCACCAGGTGTTGCAGTCCTTGTGGATGGTCTGGTTGCTCTGGTACAGGCGGCCGTTGTGACGACATGGGCAGTGTGATGGTGGTACACACCGGTCACCCTGTCAACAGGAGCACAGGCTAACTCATCTCCACCCAAAGGGGAAAACAGAGACAGCCACACATACAAACACAAACATGTATGCAGAAGCACACATACCCTCATACACGCGTATGCATATAGACACGTGCTGACACATGCACAAGTGCAGACACATATATACAGACATACTGTACACAAACACCAATGCTCACAGGCACTGATGCAGATACACAACTTCTTGCTGCCTCAGTAAAGCAGCCAGCATAATCAAACAGCCCCCACCCTGGATATTCTCTCTTCTTCCCCTCTCATTGGACAAAAGATGCAAAGACATGGCCTCCTCTGCTGCCACAATGAGGCCACACTCAGTTTGGAGGGGCAGTGCCTTATATTCTGTCTGTGCAGCCTCCAACCTAATAGCATGAACAACAATTTCTCAAACTTCCGGTAATGACCCCCTCCCCCCTCTCCTTCACCGTCCCCATTCTTATTTTCCTCTCTCACTTTATCTTCTTACCTTGCCCATCACCTCCCTCTGGTGCTCCTCTCCCTTTCCCTTTTCTCCGTGGCCTTCTGTCCTCTCCTATCAGATTCCCCCTTCTCCAGCCCGTTATCTCTTTCACCAATCAACCTCCCAGCTCTTTACTTCACCTCTCCCTATCTCCTGGATTCACCTATCACCTACCACCTTGTACTTCCTCCTCCCCTCCCTCTACCTTCTTGCTCTAACTTTTCATCCTCTTTTCCAGTCCTGATGAAGGGTCTCTGCCCTAAACGTCAACTGTTTACTCTTTTTCATAGATGCTACCTAGCCTGCTGAGTTCCTCCAGCATTTTGTGTGTGTTACTTGGATTCCCAGCATCTGCAGATTTTCTCATGTTTGTATGAAAGTTTGAAAGCATGTAACTCCAGGGTCAAAGAGAGCTTACTCTGCTGTTAAATGATTATTAAAATAGGATGGACCTCTGACCTCACAATCTACCCTGAAATGATCTTCCACCTTATTGTCTCCCTGAACTGCATTTTGTCTACTCTGCACATTGTTATTGAGCCTTGTTCACTGAGTAATGAAATGATGTGCATTGATGGCATGCAAAACAATTTTTTTTCATTGTACCTTGGTGCACATGACATGACAATTACAAACCAGTTTAACGGATACTTATACGGATGCATGATCACACTCACACAGTCAGACATGCACAAGTTCATAAGTACACATAATCACATACTGTACCCACAGAGACACATGGACAAGCAATCATGCACACAGACACCCATGTAATCTCTGCTGTACCTACACACGTGCAGTGTACACACATGTACAGTCCTACCAGCAACACGAGGTCCCCTGGGCATCCACAGCCTTCGAAGGGGTCCATACATGTTCTGTTGGCATCAAGCGAGTCACAGGTCTTGAGGCAGGAGTGGAAGGTGTGGATGAGATTATTGGGGCATGAAACTGCCTCGAGACACATCTGGTCGGTACAGTTCCAAACTCCAGAGGTGCACAAGCTGAAGATAAGTGCAGAGAGCTAAAGGATTGGTCAGAGAACAGGACCTACTGAAGATCACAGTACAGAGAAATCTCACACTGTAACTTCCCACCCCCTCTGCATCTCTCAGAGAACATAGCACAAATTCCCTCACACCAGAGCTGTCTGTGTGGCACAGAAATTCAATGAAACCAACCCTATCCTGCAGGATTAGGAAGCAGGCAACAGGGTGATTTCATCAAACTCCTCAGGCCACTGTCTCCACTGAGAGACCCCACACCACTCAACATTAGTCTACCCCCAAATCCCCAACACCTCCCAACCAATCAGTCACCACTGAGAACCATCACACCTTCCAATCAGTGTCTCCTGAGTCCCTTACACCTCCCAACCAATCAGTCACCACTGAGAACCATCACACCTTCCAATCAGAGTCTCCCGAGTCCCTCACACCTCCCAACCAATCAGTCACCACTGAGAACCATCACACCTTCCAATCAGAGTCTCCCGAGTCCCTCACACCTCCCAACCAATCAGTCACCACTGAGAACCATCACACCTTCCAATCAGAGTCTCCCTAGTCCCGCACACTTCCTGATCAATCAGTTTCACTTAACCCATGCACACCACTCAAACAATCAGAATCTCCCCCCAAGTCCCCACACCTCCTTACAAATCAGTGTCTCTGAACCCTCACACCTGCTGATCAATCAGGAGCTTTGCATTGCATTCCCAGTGGATCAAAGATACATCCAGCCCACTGCTGCCTGTCTGTTCAGCCATGGACATTACCAGCAGTACCCCCAGAAATGGAAGGTCGGTGAGGGCAGTGAGTTAACCACATCAGTCTGTGGTCTCATACAGGCTGGACTGGATGAGGATGGCATTTCACTGGGTAAGGTATATGGCCTGGTGACAGGCCTTTCAGCCCACACACTAAGCGGATACTAATCCCACCTCCCAGCTCTTGACCTGTGGACCAGTTCGAAATGATTGTGTTCATCCTAAACACTGTCAGCCTCTCAAGCTTCAAACGAGAGGTCCATTCCTGCTACTATCCCATCCCTAGGTGGAGAAGATGCCCTTATTCACTCTCTCTGAATTTCTTCCCCCTCTATCTCTCTTAGAATGAGATTGAGAGGGTGATCAGTGCCTACATCATTCAGTAGTTTCCACCATGGCTGGCACTAAGAATGCGTTATTTATTGAACATCAACTGAGCAACTCCCCTCAGTAGTCTTTCACCTCTCTCTGGTGATTGTTGACCAATTGTTGTCCATCCTCTAGTGATCAAGAGCCCATGGCACTGACTACCAGTCCACTACATATGTTGAAGGATCTATGTTGAACCACAAAAAACTGTCAGGCAATGAACAAGGAAAAGTCCAACCAGGCACCCTCGACACTCAGTAACATAACCTTCACTCAGTCCCCCATCATCAACATTCTGTGGGTCAGCAATGATCAGAAATTCAACTGGACCAGCCACATAAATCCGTGGCTGTAGGAACAGGTCAGGATCTAGGATCATGTGAGGATCCTGACACCCTATGACCTTTCTCCCATCTAGAAGCATAGGTGAGGAACACTCCCCATGAGCCAGGTTGAGTGCACAGCAGGTAGAGCCAGCTCCAGCAACTCTGGTTCAACCTGATCTCCAGCCAACTCCAGCAATCCCGGTCCAATCCTGATCTCCAGCCAACTCCAGCAATCCTGGTTCAACCTGATCTCCAGCAATCCCGGTCCAATCCTGATCTCCAACCAACTCCAGCAACCCCATCCAATCCTGATCTCCAGCAACCTCGGTCCAATCCTGATCTCCAGCGACCTCGGTCCAATCCTGGTCTCCAGCCAACTCCAGCAATCCCAGTCCAATCCTGATCTCCAGCAACCTCGGTCCAACTCTCATCTCCAGCAACCTCGGTCCAATCCTGATCTCCAGCAACTCTGGACCAATCCTGGTCTCCAGCAACCTCGGTCCAATCCTGATCTCCAGCAACCTCGGTCCAATCCTGATCTCCAGCAACCTCGGTCCAATCCTGGTCTCCAGCCAACTCCAGCAACCTCGGTCCAATCCTGATCTCCAGTAACCTCGGTCCAATCCTGATCTCCAGCAACCTCGGTCCAATCCTGATCTCCAGCAACCTCGGTCCAATCCTGATCTCCAGCAACCTCGGTCCAATCCTGATCTCCAGCAACCTCGGTCCAATCCTGATCTCCAGCAACCTCGGTCCAATCCTGATCTCCAGCAACCTCGGTCCAATCCTGGTCTCCAGCAACCTCGGTCCAATCCTGGTCTCCAGCAACCTCGGTCCAATCCTGGTCTCCAGCAACCTCGGTCCAATCCTGGTCTCCAGCAACCTCGGTCCAATCCTGGTCTCCAGCCAACTCCAGCAATCCCAGATCAATCCTGATCTCCAGCAACTCAGGACCAATCCTGATCTCCAGCAACTCAGGTCCAATCCTGATCTCCAGCAACTCAGGACCAATCCTGATCTTATTGGAGTATAAAGGTTGAAATTGTTTGCTGTGTAACCAAAACTATGTAGTCAGCTTTGAAACTTGCTATTTGCTATGCATGTACCCAATTTAGTAGGAGAATGAAATCTTAAGAATGTAGAAGACAATGGTGTGTTAATGAGAGGTAGCTAAGAGATGTAGATTAGAACATGATTAAGTCAATGGGTAGAAACAATAGTGGTGGATGTACGTGTGATACGCAACTATAGACCGATTGGATATGTTAATGCAACTAAACCAGGAGATTGCTATAAAACATGCTATGTGCAAGGATCGGTGGGCAATCAGCGACTAGCTCAATGACTGTCTCAGCTTTGATTTGCAAATTAAAGTTTAACCCTTCTTGAAGAATCTTCTGTGTCTCCTGGTTGTTTGTGGGGCACGAGAAACCACGACAAAATTGGCGACCGCGGCAGGACCAGAAAGAGACCCGCGGAAAAGAAACAGCAGATTGGGGACGCTTCCCAGTCCTTTAGGGACCCCCACAAGGCTAACAGAATTAAGGGTGCACCCAAACAAAAGGTAAGCGCTTTTTGCGACAATTTGGACTAAGAATTCTGTTGGCTTTGGGGAGGTCTTGGAGTCTCAGAAGTGTGGAACCACTGCTGAAGGGTCTCTCCGGTCCAAAGAATCTGGCAGAATTGGGGGTTAACAGGAGGCTCAGAGGATTGATCAAGGACACTGCAGTGAGGGTAAGTACAAATAAGTAAATAAGAAGTTAAGAAAAATTCCACGTGGTGTTGGTAAATCCCTGTGGATACCGCTTCGTATGAGGAAGGTCTGAACGGGCAGGGAAAGGAAAATAGAGAAAATCCTCGTGGATACCGCCTTAAGAGATAAGGGTCTGAATAGACGAGGTGCAAAGAGCAAGTTCTGTGGATACCGCTCTGAATAGAGGTCTGTACGGGCAGAACAGAATAGGAAACAAGGACAGTCCAATATATAGTTTAAAGCGCTGGTAGATAGACGATAGACTAGGCATAGAATTAGAGTAAATAATATTATCCAGTAAACAAACTGTGAATCTCTGAAATACCTTAAAAAGAGAGAATAACATGACAGGTAAAGGAACGGCAGTAGAGCTTCTGAGCAAAAAATTCCCGATAAATAAATATGAGATCACAAAAACTTCAGAAAAATGGGAAAAAAGAACCAAAAACCTGGTCACAAAGTGGCCAAGAGATGGTACGTTTGATGTAAGTTTGTGCGAAGAAATGGAGGAACTAATTAAAAATTACAAACCAAAAGATAAATCTAAGAAAAGAGGGCAGAAAAGAGAACGCGAAATGGAAGTGCTAAAACTCTTCAGAACGGAGGGAGAAAGGCTGAGGAGGACAGGTAGAATATTGATTACAAGCGAGGAAGACACTAAGGTGCTGGAGAAACAGCCTGTTAGAGAGAGAGGAAGGTACAGTGAGAAGCTGGCTTCAGCTCCGTACCCGGATGTGAAACAGTAAAGCCCCCTCCCTATAATGAGGAAGGAACCCCTAAGCAGTGCCCCCTGCTGACGGGAATAGTAAACATGCAGGGAGAAGTACAAGTTTGGGATAATGAGGAGGAAAAAAGACAATACGAGAAGGAAAAAGCAGCGATATGGAAGGAGATACAGGCAGAAAGGATAAAGGTGGAACAGGCAAAGAGAGAAATGGAAGAAGAGATTGAACGGATGAAATACTTGAGAGAGGAAAAGGAGTATGAGGAGTATCGGTTATACTATAGAAATAAACAGACTAGAAAAGAAAGTGGCTCATCAGGGCAGAAAAAGATGAGGCATTCAAGAGGAAGTGGAAAAAAGATAGGAGATGAGAGTCTTGGAGAAACACAAGAGAGAAGGGAATCAAGCACGAGTAAGGATCATGAGGAGTCCCTGCCACAGGTGTACAGACACGGACAGGAAGAAAGAGAAGGTGACTCATTGGAGGAGCAAGAGTTAAGTGGAGAGAGAGAGAGGATGTGAGAATTTGTGGGGAAGAGGTAGGAGGCAGAAGCCTAGAAGAGCAGAAGGAGGCAGTAGGGGAGTGACTTGCAGAAGTAGAGAGAGAGCTAGATAAGTTACTGCGAGGGGATTGCCAGAGGAGATGCGAAAAATACTCCAGGGGCCAACCAAGTATTGAATCAGGACAGAAAGGAAGGACTCCACAGGGAGACCGAGCGAAGAAGAGGACCCCGGAGAAATTTGTGTGGGAGGCAGTAAAGACATACCCTGAGACAGATGGGGAGTCAGGCGAGGAGGAGAGCCAGGGCAGGTGGGAAGAAAGAGGAAGAATGATGCCGTTGTTAGTTAAAGGATCAGGACAAGTGCAGTACATCCCTTGGGGATCCCAGGACCTAGAAGGGCTGAAAAACACTCTGCCCAATCTACATGAAGGAGCAGGGAAATGGATTAGAGCCTTTGAAGAAGAAACGGCGGGACGATTATTGGCTATGGGAGATTTGAAGGCACTATTGATAAAGTTGATGGGAACCTCCAAATTTAACGAACTAATGGAAATGGCTGGCATAGTAAACTCGAACGACCCGAGAACTGATGGAGACGGGTTTGACAGAGTGAGGCAGAGGGTATGGCAGGCCCTCAGGAAGCTTTACCCACCCAAAGTGGACCCCAAAGCCTTAAAGGGGGATCCACTGGGAGACACTGAAAACCCAGCAGCCTACATAGAAAACCAGTTGAAAAGGTGGAGACTGGAGACTGAGCAAGAGGTGGAAAATAGCTTATTTATCACCACGCTGTTCCGACATAGCATTTTGGATGCAATGCCTCCGCAAGTAAAATCCAAACTGGAGGAAGTGGTTGGGCTGACATCAATGACCCCACAAGAATTTAGAGACCACGTAGTCCATGCAGTTGAGAAATACCGGAAAGACAAACGAAGGTTGGCTGAGCAGCAGGAAGAGGTGCAAAGAAAGTTAATACAAATGCAGCTCGAAGAACTCAAAAAGAAGGAAAAAGAGAAAAACAAAAAGATGCTGCCAGCAACCACCGGTCCGAGTACAGCCATCGAACTGGATGAAGCACCGCTATATGGAGGGACCGATCATACTGTAAGACAAGGGCCAGGAAACCCCATGCCAATAATCGTCTTTGGAGGAACATTCCCACAAATGCCCTATCAGGAACAGACTAAATTCAAACAGCCCAGACAGGACTGGAAGTCCCAAGGAGGGGGACAGAGGAGCTATGGGCAGAGGGGACCAGTGAGGAAACAGGGGGAAAGAGAGGTAGAGAGATTGTGCTGGGGATGTAATCAGCCAGGTCACGTGAGAAGAGATTGTCTGTTTACACCATGGCCTGTCACACACCAGCAGGAACCGATAAGAAGGGAACTAAAGTTTAGCCAAGGACCAGCCCTCACAGGCCCAAGCGGACCTGTGAACCCCTATGCGAGGTATTAGGGGTGCCCCGAGAACTCGAGTGGGAAGGGACATTACCCAATGATAACAAGGGAGGCAGACGAGGAACCCATTGTTCAGGTTATGTTAGAAGGGCAACTGACACCAATGAAGATAGATACTGGAGCCACGTACACTTGTGTACAGCCACAGTATGCCCTTCACCTTCCCATGTCAGGAAAGTTTATTAAGACGGTAGGGTTCTTGGGGAAAACACAGCTGACACAGTGCACGGCTCCAGTGCGGTTGAGAATGGGAAATAAAGGAATTGTTTTGCCGGTGCTAGTATTTAAAGGAACTCCGATTAATTTGTTAGGCAGAGATGCCTTATTGAAACTGGAATTAAAATTAGAATGCACCAGAAATGGGCTGAGTGTGGAAAGAGCAGGGGCTCAACTGATAGTGCGAGAAGACAAGAAGGCTAATGTCTTTTGGATAGGAGACATCGCAGATCAGATTCAGGAAACCTGGGAAAAATGGAAAAAGGGCATGCAGGCTATATTACCCAGGGCTGTAATGCCCAAATCTGAGCTACATTGTACAGTGATTTTTGACGAGACTCAGAACAGGGAGTTAGAGGAGAGATGGCACCTGGAGGCATGTACCCAACAGCACCTGGAAGGGGAGGCTGTGATAATTGGAAAGCAAGGGGCAGCTTTACAAGTTAAGTGGAACACCTTTTTAGAAAAATGGTACAGGATACCGGAGGCTGCGCCCCACGTAACGTTGTTGGTAAACAAGGGATATCAGTCTAAAGACTTAGGACCCTTAGTTAAGAGTGCTGAAACCATTACAGTGTGGAGGAAAATCACACCAGAGGTGTGGATATCAGAAGCAAACAATTGCATTAAAATAATGGTAAGTGTAGATATGGTAGGGACAGTGAGAGAGGTCGAAATAACTCCCCAACCACACCTGCCCTTGCTGGGAAAGGAAAGAGGCCAGCAGAAAGATAAAAGGTTAGATGAGTTGCCGTCTATTCTGTGGTCACAGCATGACACGGACGTAGGGAAAATAAAAACAGCTAGTCCGGTGGAAATAAGGCTGAAAAGGGGAGCAATTCCACCCAGGAGACCACAATACCCTCTAAGACCAGAAGCAGAAGAGGGAATAGCATCGACAGTGCAGGGGTTGCTTGAAATAGGAGTGATTAAAAGAACAAACAGTCCATGCAATACCCCGTTGCTGCCGGTCTTAAAAGCAGATAAATCTAAGTGGAGATTGGTGCATGATTTGCGAGCGGTAAATGACGTGGTAGAGGACTGGCCAGCGGTAGTCCCCAACCCACACACGCTTTTGACTAATGTTCCACCAGAAGCAAGTTACTTTTCAGTGATTGATTTGTGTTCGGCTTTCTTCAGCATTCCTCTGGCCGACCAGTGTCAGTATCTGTTTGCATTTACTTACAGAGGTGCTCAGTATACCTATACCAGAATGCCGCAAGGGTTTAAACATTCACCACATGTTTTTAATCAGGTGTTGAAGGCAGACCTAGAGGGCATACCATTGGAAAGTACATTGTTACAGTATGTGGATGACCTGTTGATTTGCTCCCACAGTAAGGAACAGTGTGAGCAGGACACTATAACTCTATTAGAGAAGCTGGCGCACGGAGGACATAAAGTATCCAAAAAGAAACTGCAATTTTGCACGCAGCAAGTGGAATACTTAGGCAGGGTAATATCCAAGGGAGTGAAGGCGATAGCACCAGATCAGATTGAGGCAATAACTAAGGCCCCCAAACCCCAGACTGTAGGGCAGATGATGACGTTTTTGGGAATGGCAGGGTACAGCTCAGATTGGATAGGAGAATATGCTGAGATTGTGGCACCTTTGAGAAAGATAATGAAAGAAGCAGGACATACAAATTTGAAGAACGGCTTACAGTGGAATGGAGAGGCAGAGATAGCTTTCAATACTATTAAGCAGGAATTGCAGTCAGCACCAGCATTAGCTTTGCCTGACTACGAGAAGGTTTTTCATTTGTATGTATCTAACCGACAGGAGGGTTATGTCACAGCGGTTCTAACACAAGAGACAGGCACAGGGAAAGCAAAGCAGCCGATAGCATACTACAGTACGAGACTAGATGAGGTGGCTCAGGGGTACCCACCCTGTTATCAGGGATTGGCGGCGCTGTACTATGCATATGAAAAGGCATCATCTGTAACCCTGGGCTATCCTGTGACTCTGTACACACACCACAAAGTAGCAGAATTGCTGGAAAGAGGGAAATTTGTGCTGACGCCAGCCAGGATAGCAGCGTATCAGATGCTAGTGACATTTCCTGACATAACTATACAGAGATGCACTACCAGTAATATAGCCAATTTTGTCCCTTTGGGCTATGAAGGAGAACCCCATGATTGTGTAGGGAAGACGATGGCATTTGCCAAATTGAGAGCAGATTTATGGTCAAAACCACTAGAGGATGCAGATAAAAAGGTTCTGTTCGTAGATGGCTCTTGTTATACGGATTATGATGGAAATCATGCAGGGTTCTCAGTAGTGCAGCAGGATCAGTCCAGCTATAAGATTATTAGGATGGAGTCCTGTCCCCAACCATGTTCCACCCAGCTAGCGGAAATCAAAGCCCTGACAGCTGCATGTGAAATGATGGAAGGTGAGAAAGTAGACATCTATACTGATTCGGCATATGCTCATGGAGTATGCCATTTGTTCAGGGCAGTGTGGAAGCAGAGAGGTTTTAAAAAAAGTAATGGAGATCCCATACAACATTGTCAGCAAATTCTAGACTTAATAAAAGCCATGATGAAACCTAAAGCATTGGCTATAGTAAAATGCCAGGCACATAAAAAGGAAAATGATGTAATAACAAAGGGAAATCAAGCTGCGGATGAGGCAGCCAGAAAAGCGTCTGGATGTACATCAGCTGTCATTGCCCCCCAGGTAAGCCTAGCTCCAGAACCTGTGGTAGAGGACCTAATTGAAATACAAGGTAAGGCAACTTTGGCAGAACAGACAATGTGGAGACGAAGGGGGGCCAAGCAGAACCCGGAAGGCTTGTGGAGCATGGAAGACAGTTTGTTGGTAGCGCCCACCCCTGTACTGACGATTCTGATTTCAGAAGTGCATGGGATTGACCATTGTGCAAAGGGGGAAGTGATAAAGAAAATAAAGGAGGATGGTTTTTGGTCACCTTATTTACAGGCTTCAGTGGACTTTGTCTTGTCACAGTGAGAGGTATGCGCACAGAATACAGGGTTCGGACAGGGTTAGAAAGTAAACTCGGAGGATGGGGAGCATGGCTGACTAAAATGGCAATAACTGTCAGTATTGTATTGTTGAGCTGTGCGCTTGTGCTGTGCTATTTTCCTCCTTGTCTCAAATCTCTTGTAGTGCGTGCTGCAACCAAACCAGGATTACGGCTGCACAGGTGGAAGGTCAACTGAGGAAGATCTGTACCAGCAAGGCGGCTGGACCGGATGGAGTTTCCCCACGATTACTGAGGGCCTGTGCGACTGAGCTGGGAGAACCACTACAGTGCATCTTCAACATGAGCCTGGAGCAGAGAAGAGTACCCAGACAGTGGAAAACATCCTGTATTGTCCCGGTACCGAAGAAACCACAACCAAAGGAGTTGAATGACTTCAGACCTGTTGCCTTGACGTCGCACGTTATGAAGACCATGGAGCGGCTGATAATACAGAATCTGAGGCCACAAACCAGGCACGCCCAGGATCCTCTTCAGTTTGCGTATAAGGAGAAGGTGGGAGTGGAGGATGCTATCACGTATTTGCTGCACAAATCACTCTCTCACCTAGAGGGGGTCAGTTGTGCTGTGAGGATTACATTCCTTGACTTCTCTAGTGCCTTTAACACCATCCAGCCCAAGATCTTAAGGCACAAACTAACGGAGATGGGAGTAGACTCTCACATGGTGGATTGGATAGTGGACTACTTGACAGATAGACCTCAGTATGTGCGGTTGGGAGACTGTAGGTCTGACACGGTGGTCAGCAGCACAGGGGCGCCGCAGGGAACCGTACTCTCTCCGGTCCTGTTCACCCTGTACACATCAGACTTCCAATATAACTCGGAGTCCTGCCATGTGCAGAAGTTCGCTGATGACACGGCCATAGTGGGGTGTGTCAGGAATGGACAGGAGGAGGAGTATAGGAAACTGATACAGGACTTTGTGATATGGTGCAACTCAAACTACCTGCGTCTCAATATCACCAAGACCAAGGAGATGGTGGTGGACTTTAGGAGACCTAGGCCTCATATGGAGCCAGTGATCATTAATGGAGAATGTGTGGAGCAGGTTAAGACCTACAAGTATCTGGGAGTACAGTTAGACGAGAAGCTAGACTGGACTGCCAACACAGATGCCTTGTGCAGGAAGGCACAGAGTCGACTGTACTTCCTAAGAAGGTTGGCGTCATTCAATGTCTGTAGTGAGATGCTGAAGATGTTCTATAGGTCAGTTGTGGAGAGCGCCCTCTTCTTTGTGGTGGCGTGTTGGGGAGGAAGCATTAAGAAGAGGGACGCCTCACGTCTTAATAAGCTGGTAAGGAAGGCGGGCTCTGTCGTGGGCAAAGTACTGGAGAGTTTAGCATCGGTAGCTGAGCGAAGGGCGCTGAGTAGGCTACGGTCAATTATGGATAACTCTGAACATCCTCTACATAGCACCATCCAGAGACAGAGAAGCAGTTTCAGCGACAGGTTATTATCGATGCAATGCTCCTCAGACAGGATGAAGAGGTCAATACTCCCCAATGCCATTAGGCTTTACAATTCTACCGCCAGGACTTAAGAACTTTTTAAAAGCTATTATTAATGCTTTTTGAGATAGTGATTTAGATGCATATCATATTTTTACTGAGTTAAGTATTGTATGTAATTAGTTTTGCTACAACAAGTGTATGGGACATTGGAAAAAAGTTGAATTTCCCCATGGGGATGAATAAAGTATCTATCTATCTATCTAATTACTGAAGCAAGCTTAGTGGAGAAAGAAACACCGAAAATGTATCGTTACAGCCTACAACACCTGCAGGATGAACAAGAGCAAAACAACAACGTGGGAGTAGATTGTAAGGGCTTCTGAGTCTTTTTCCCTGTCTCAGGTACAGAGGGACAGGTTTTTGGCTCAGCGGCCCAGGGTAACAGGGAGAGAATACTTTGAGGTCTTGGCGCAGAAAATTATAGTTTAACCCGAGATTTGGGAATAAGTGCTTGAGTTTATTGGGACTTTTGTGCGCAGACTCTTAGTCTTCTTTCTCTGTGTGAGACCCTCTGGATCTCAAAGGGGGGATATATTGGAGTATAAAAGTTGAAATTGTTTGCTGTGTAACCAAAACTATGTAGTCAGCTTTGAAACTTGCTATTTGCTATGCATGTACCCAATTTAGTAGGAGAATGAAATCTTAAGAATGTAGAAGACAATGGTGTGTTAATGAGAGGTAGCTAAGAGATGTAGATTAGAACATGATTAAGTCAATGGGTGGGAACAATAGTGGTGGATGTACGTGTGATACGCAACTATAGACCGATTGCAAATGCTAATGCAACTAAACCAGGAGATTGCTATAAAACATGCTATGTCCAAGGATCGGTAGGCAATCAGCGACTAGCTCAATGACTGTCTCAGCTTTGATTTGCAAATTAAAGTTTAACCCTTCTTGAAGAATCTTCTGCGTCTCCTGGTCATTTGTGGGGCACGAGAAACCACGACAATCTCCAGCAACTCAGGACCAATCCTGATCTCCAGCAACCCAGGACCAATCCTGATCTCCAGCAACCCAGGACCAATCCTGATCTCCAGCAACCCAGGACCAATCCTTGTCTCCAGCAACCCAGGACCAATCCTGATCTCCAGCAACCCAGGACCAATCCTTGTCTCCAGCAACCCAGGACCAATCCTGATCTCCAGCAACCCAGGACCAATCCTTGTCTCCAGCAACCCAGGAACAATCCTGATCTCCTGCAACTCAGGACCAATCCTGATCTCCAGCAACTCTGGACCAATCCTTGTCTCCAGCAACCCAGGACCAATCCTTGTCTCCAGCAACTCAGGACCAATCCTGATCTCCAGCCAACTCAGGACCAATCCTGATCTCCAGCAACTCAGGACCAATCCTTGTCTCCAGCAACCCAGGACCAATCCTTGTCTCCAGCAACCCAGGACCAATCCTTGTCTCTAGCAACTCAGGACCAATCCTGATCTCCAGCAACCCCGATCCAACCCTGATCTCCATCGCTGTGTGGTGTATGCCTGTTTTCCCTGTGGCCACTTGGGCTTCCCCAAGGTGCTCCGATTTTCTCCCACATCACCAAGGTGTGCAGTGGATTAATTGGCTGCTATAAATTATCTAGTTGGGGTGGGGGCTGGGGGGGGTTGGTGGGAATGTGGGATTAATGTAGAATTACAGTAAACTAGTGACTGATGGTTGTCTGGACTTGATGGGCTGAAGGGCCTGTTCCATGCTGCCTCTCTCTACATCTCTCATAGTGTGGTTTCAACAACCCTTAGAAACTACAGCATACCTAGAACAAATCACCCTGTTTGATCAACAACCTACTCCCTCATTCCATCTCACCCCCCTCCCACCACCAACACCACTCAGCTCACCAAACATCCCTCCCTCCTCTCTTGCATCCACCAACCTCCTATTGAACATTTCTTCCACCTCCACGCCTCACCAAAAATCTCTCCTTCCACCTGCACCTCCAGTCCCCACCTCCTCAAATATTCCCTCCCTCCATCACAACCCCTTAAGCTCCCTCCCCATGCACCAACAGCACCCTCTACAAACCACACCACAGTTACTCAAACAGGTCCCACACCATCCTGCCTGGGACCTCTCCTAGGTCTGGAAGGTGGCAAGGGACAAGGGGGTCAGTCCCGGAACTCCATCCCCTCAGTGCTGCGATGCTGTGCCCCCACCCCCAAGCTTCTCAAGGAGCAATTAGAGATGGATTAAAAAAAAGCCAGAGTCACACAGCACAGAAACAGGCCCTTCAGCCTAACACACCCATGCTGACCATGAAGACATTTACACCAATCCCGTTAACGTCATTTGTTCCTCTGGACCTTGCTGATTCGAGTGCCCGAACATATTTCCCAAATATGGTGAATCTCTGCCCCGCAGGATGTTTGTTCCCAATGCCAGCCTCCCTCAGATCCCCACTAAACCTCTCTCCTTCACCCATCAGCCTCTTCCTGGCCCAAGAAACTATGCTGGTGTGCCAAAGCTGTACTGGCGTGTTGTGAGGGGAGGGGTGAGGTGTGGGGGACGTTGGGACCAACGCTCCCTCGGTGGGTCACCTACCAGCTGTTGCAGCTTCTGTTGATCACAGTCCCAGGGGAGTGCACAGCATCTTCAAGCAGGCAGGGGCAGAGGGATGGGGGGATACACTGACCCTCGTCGTCCAGCAGCAGCCCATCGGGGCAGCTACACCCAGGCACACAGCCCACCAGTGAGGCACAGCCCACCTCCTCCCTCCGCTGCCAGCAGGAACCTCCACACGGGCGGCCACACTCCGTGTACACGCGGCCCCCCGAGCACTCCACGGCTGCGGAGAGAAGAGAGCACTGAGTTCTGGGGGAGGCGAACAAGGCAGAGGCGGTTGGGGGAAGGGGAGGAGGGAGGGGGTGGGGGAAGGAGAAAGAGGGAGAGAGGGGTGGCTGGGGGAGAGACAGAGGAAGGAGGACAGTGCGGCGGTGAGGAGGAGGTGAAGGGTGGGCGGGGGTGACAGGTCTATGTCTGAACCACAGTGGTGTCAGGCAGCTCTGTCACTCCCACCAGGTCAGATACTCCTCTTCCAGTGGATCCAGTTTGTGTGTTGTGAACCACAGAAACGGACATCCAAGGTGTTCCCCAGAGGCCTGCTCTCACTCTTCATAGCTGAGTACCTATGCATTGGATGCCCGGACAAACAACAGCAGGAGAAAGTGCCGGAGTCTGACACTGAAGAAGTGGTGACAGAGCACTTGGAAAATAGGAATGGAACTGGGCAGAGTCAATGTGGTTCACAGAGGGAGCCTGGTCTGACAAACTGGAAGAACATTCGTGTGTCAGGGTAGCCAACACAATGTCCATCTTTCATGTGTCAGAGAGTGAGTATTGAGCAGGGGAAGTGAGGGGATGGACTGGAGCCAGGAGATGGAGAGAATGAGGTGTGTACAGGAGGAGGAGAGGGCAGGAGTAGGGCAGAGGACAGAAATACTCACGGCAAGTGCTGCTGAACCTCCAGTGAATGAGCACACCCTCCTGTGCGCAGGCCCTCGCATACGCAGCCACACTTGCACACCGGCAGTCCACGTTGCCCGCACATCCACACACGTCATAGAGACACAGGTCATAGTAAGGCTCCACCTCAACAAGGTCGTGGCAGGGCTGCAGAGAAACCGAGTGAGGCAGGAGCAGAGCGAGAGAGGGTGGAGGCAGGTTGGAGAGAGGAAAAGGAAATCAGATATTCCTTGAACTATAGTGAGGTTGGAATAGTCACTCACAGAAAAAGGCCCTTTGGTCCATCACATTTGTGCTGACCATCTACATTTCCTGACCAGTTAAACTCACCACCACCCCCACCCCCCCACTCCAATGGGACAGTTACCTGGAAGACCTCACTCCAGAGCAATTGACACGTCTCCTCTGCGAATTCTCGGCGCTGGGCGAAGGTGTTGCAGGGGTCTAGCGTGAGGGGGTTGCCCTCGGGACAGCCGAGGGGGGCTCCAAACTTGTGGATGAAGGCAGAGGATGTGGTCTCAATGTCACCCAGCGGGGTGAGGAAGTCATCCCTCTGGTTCCAGTTATAAGTCCCACACAGTCCTCGGACCTGGGCACAGTCAGAGGGCACATCAGTGGTGATTGGTAATGAGAGAGGGTGGGGCAGCGAATGGGAGGGGTCAGTGAATGTGGTGTCAGTAAGTGGGGAAGGGAGTTAGGAAGTGGAGGCCAGTGAATGGGGGAAGTGAGGTTAGTGAACAAGGGGAATGGAGAGGAATAGGGGGGTGAGAGTGAGGAATAGAGGCAAGAGAAGGAGGGCATGGCTGAGAAGAGGGGCACATAGACTTTGCCGGAGTGTGGAGGGATGAGGTAGAGGGTGCGGTGAGCAGAGGATGGAGGATGGAGGGTGCAGTGATTATGAGGGAGGCTGATGGTTTGTTGTAAAGCCTCCCTCACTCCTGTGCCTCACGACACTCAGCTACGGTCTCCCTGTGGATACCATCAGCACATTCATAGTTGGAGTTTTCACCAAACTGAGCCCATTAAAGTCAGCCAAAACTCATCAGATCCCATCATCAAACCCTGGAGACCACAGCTCAGTCTCCAGTCTCAGAAAAAACTACTCACTGTGTCTGACTTTGTTCCACTCCTTCACCCCCCCGTCTGTGTTTCACCCTGTCTCCTTCACCCCCACCCCATCTCTGCTCCACTCCTCTACCCGTCTCCTTCACTGCCGTCTCTGCTTCACCCCGTCTCCTTTACCTTCACCCCCACTTCTCTGCCCCCTCCTCTACCCCATTTCTGTTCTGCTCCTCACCGCAGTTGTCAGCAGTCTCGTGGAACCTAATACGAAATATTCCGACCACCACCCATGCATCCCCACTGATTCCCTTCCATTCCTCCACGTTCTCCCCCTCACCCACCCACAGCAGGGCAAATTATAAATTCCCCCTCCAACCCAGCATCACTGGGAGATCACAGAGAGTGCCAGAGGTCAGATTTGAACCTGGGACCCTGGAGCTGGAAGGCAGCGGTTCTACCCGCTGTGCTGCCAGGTCGATAGAGCAAGGGAGCCTTCACTTGGTGACATATTCCCCACATCTCCCCTCTGCCCAGCGCCTGCCATCATGTAAGTATTGTGCGTGTCCAGTGGCCAGGAGTGACCGCAGCTGACCGGAGGCACAGACTCACCCTGTGAGCATAGGAGGGCTGCAGAGTGATGTATGCAGCTGTGAACTCCACACCCCACAACACCTCGACACCGGAGGATTGAAGCAGGAGGAAGGAGGAGGTGACCGGGAATACTGACAGGTCCTTGTTGGAGAAGGGCAGCTTTGTGTCTTGACCATTCACACTGATGTCTCCTGTGGAACAGGCAGCGAGTCACACACTACACCTAGGGTGGTTGTCTCCAGTTGGATACCATCTCCCCAACACTCATCATTCCAAAACCCACCCCACCTCAATCAACCCAAACCCATCTCCCCAACACTCATCATTCCAAAACCCACCCCACCTCAGTCAACCCAAACCCATCTCCCCAACACCCACTTCACCCCATCAATCTTCACCCATCAGTCCAAACCCCATCTCCCCAACACCCACCTCACCCCATCAACCCTCAATCATCAACCCTCAATCATCAACCCAAACCCCATCTCTCCATCTATCCAGTGCCTGTCAACCCAACACCCATCACTTCAAAACTCCCATCCCCCACCCCATCAATGCAAACCCCACCCCACAATTGTTTCACTCCAGCCCTTGAACTCCCACTCCCCCAACTCTATCCCATTTCTCCATCCCCCATTTCTCCACTCCTACCTTCCCAATCCTCATGTCCTCCATTCCTGACCTCAATCCCCATCCCCCATCTCCCCAACACTTGTTCTGCCAGCTCCTCAAACCCCAGATTCTCCTTTCCCTCTCATGCTCTGCCCCCTCACATTCCTCCCCAACCTCAAACTCCTCTCCCCACCCCTCCGCACCTTTCCTCCCCCTCCCCTGTTCCACCATACCTGTCCGACGTAGCTTCACCACGGTTTTGTAGACGATGACGGTGAGGGCCCTCAGACACCCCCCTGATGCTCTCCCACAGTTCACGTACTCCCCGCTTAGCAGCAGCTTGCCCTCCACGTAGTCCTGGGATAGCAGGAATGAGAGCAAGAAACAGCACATCCTGGCAGCCCTGGGAAACCCAGCCTTTTCCACGAAGGGTCCCAATGAGGTCAGTCCCCAAGTTCAGGACTGGGAGCTGACAATGGGCCGGGATCCCAACACTTCTGTTTTCTGGCTACAGCAATCTCCCCCTACCGATCTCTATGTCTCCTGGGCTGGGTTGGTGACCTCAGACCCTCACCCCAGATAGTGTGTAGCCATGGGCTTTGCTGCGGTGACATCAGTTCTGTTTTTAGGGGCATTTCTGGGGCTGTTACCAGGATGTCAACGGGGAAGTTGCTGGGTGCATTGTCAATGCCACATTGAGGGTTTTGCAGGGGGTTGCCAGGGGATTGTAGGAGTGTCAGGGCATTGTGGGGGTTATGCCATAGAGGGGTGATTGCTGGGCTGTTGTCAGGGCTTACCTCGACCAATGTGTATTCACAGGCCCCATGGATGGTGTACCGCCGGCGATCGAAGGTTGTGTAGTGATGGTCACCCAGCACAGTGCACTCCGCCGCACACCGCTCCTGCGTACATGCCCAGCGTCCCCGCTGACACACACTGCATGGAAACACAGACCATACTCACTTCTGCACTTACACATCACCTCCCATCTAACAGGCGCACAGCTGACATTGTTGAGCAAACAGTTGCCCAGATGTTTCCATGGAGGAACGGCTATAGGTTTAATCCAGGAATTCTACAGAGCCAGAATTTCCCAGAATTCAGGTTTCCCAGCATTAACAGGAACGACACACTGGGCCTGTGTTTTCCAGCATGCACTGCGAATGCCACACTGGGCCTGTGTTTCCCAGCATGCAGTGGGAATGCCACACTGGGCCTGTGTTTTCCAGCATGCACTGCGAATGCCACACTGGGCCTGTGTTTCCCAGCATGCACTGCGAATGCCACACTGGGCCTGTGTTTCCCAGCATGCAGTGGGAATGCCACACTGGGCCTGTGTTTTCCAGCATGCACTGCGAATGCCACACTGGGCCTGTGTTTTCCAGCATGCACTGTGAATGCCACACTGGGCCTGTGTTTCCCAGCATGCACTGCGAACGCCACCTGGGCCTGTGTTTTCCAGCATGCACTGTGAATGCCACACTGGGCCTGTGTTTCCCAGCATGCACTGCGAACGCCACCTGGGCCTGTGTTTTCCAGCATGCACTGTGAATGCCACACTGGGCCTGTGTTTTCCAGCATGCACTGTGAATGCCACACTGGGCCTGTGTTTCCCAGCATGCACTGCGAACGCCACCTGGGCCTGTGTTTTCCAGCATTCACTGATACCGAAGGGCTGAATTGCCAGCCACTGTTGCCTCAGGAGCAGAACATTCTAGACTCTCAGGGATTATTGGAGGTGCATGTTCCAGAATCACAGGAAGAGTGGGAGGGGAACATTCTGGGCTGCAGTGGGGCTGGGAGCTCGGCACTGACCTGAGAGCTCAGTCAGTGAGCCAAGGATCCCAGTAAGCCAAGTCCACTCTTGGGGGCCGGAGTGAAGACGGGGAGTGGGGTGGGGTAATGGGGTGTGGGAGGGGTATAGGCTGATAGAGGGACGTGGTGAGGTGGGGTGTCAGGAGGGGAATGGGAGGATGGTGAGGGGCTTCTTTCCGGAAGTGAGGGAAGGTGTGTTTCCAAAGGGTGGGGATGACGGGGAGGGTTTATTGTCCAGAATACACTGTAGGGTGGTGCGGAGGCAGACACGTTTTAGATCAACATATACTATACATGTGTGGCAGCAGAGGGATACAGTCTAGGTGCCAGCAGAAGAGGTTTTAGTTTAACTCAGCATCATGTTCAGCAGACAAAACGTGGGCCATACTCACTCACCAGTGGTTACACCTGTGTGGAATGGCCTGTCCAGGCGAATACCTCTGGCCACGATGGTAGCATGGACAGTGGTCAGCAGGAACACAACGATCTCCCTCCTGGAACAGCCCTTGGGGACACTCACAGCCACTCACACAATCCTCCCGACAGGAGCCCAGGGCTGGGCTGCCTCCTCCCTCACAGCTGGCTGGGCAGGAGGACACACAGTCCGAGTACACCATTCCATCCGGGCACCTCCTCTCTGTCCAAAACAGGCCACACTTAACAACCCACACTGGGCAGAACACTGTCGACACCCCACCCATCAAATCCCACCAGACTGTCTCCTATCGGATACAGCAGCACCAGATCTCTCCTTATCCCCATTGGATTTGTCTCCATTCTCACCAGGTCCACCCTCACTCCCACCTATCCTCCCGATCAGTGCCCACCCCAGCCAGCGGAGACCACCCAGCCCCTCGGGCTCAGTACCAGTGAGCAGTGACTGACGCTGGTCTCACCCGCTTCAGCCTCAACCACTGGGCAGGCAACATGCAGCCAAACACGGTCAATGGACACAGCTGGGCATGCATAGCTGCAGGGTTGCAGCTGCAGATGTGTAGTTGCATGGGTGTGGTTGCAGGTGACACCCTAACACATTCCCCGCAGAGTGAGTGAGAGAGAAAAGATCCTGACCACAAAATTCCGGGGATCGCCACTGGAGGTAGATCTGATGTTGTCCACATTCCCGGGAGTAACTGGCAAAGGTCTGACACACTGCGCGGCGAATCCCTTCCTGGGTAGCAGCCCCAGCACAGAACGGGAAGAAACACGTTTCCATGTAATTGTCTGGGTTGACCTGGAGACACAGGAACATTGGGATCAGAGGGTGAACCATGTGAAACAGCATTTTGAGTGGAACTAGGTCACTGCCACCACCCCGTACCGCCCTGTCCACGTGTGGTACTGGTTTCGGGGAGCAGAGCACTTGCACCTCAAGACCCCTCGGTACATTAGGATTACACTCTATTTGCCATGTTTGCACCCACCCTCCACACAGTCACCATCTCCACCAATCCTAGCGTCATCTGCAGACTTACTGGTCACACCCCCATATCCGTGTTCCACACAGATCCCTGTGGAACAGTGATCCAATCACATAAACCAGTAATAAACCCTGTAGTCCAGAATCCATTTCATCAGGTTAATAAACCTGATCTGTTGCCTTGCGCCAGCAGCCTCTCTTTCCTATTACCAATCCAAATTGCTCTGAATCCCATGGATTCTAAACTTTTGATGCAGCCTCCCTGGTGAATCTAGCAAAACTCACATCTACTGCCCTGACTTCCGTGCATAGTTGGACCCCGGGTGGAGGACCGTGTGCAATTCCAGTCACCACACTACGGTAGGACTGGAGAGACAGTAAGTGGAATTTGCCACGGTGGGTCTGTGACGGAGGGTTTCAGTGATGAAGAGAGATAGGGAGAAGCTGGGTTTGCTTCCCTTGGAGTGCAGGAGGTAGTAAGGGAGGGAGCCCTGACAGAAGAGCACAAAATTATATGGGACACAGAAAGGGTAGAAGGGAGGCTTTTCCCCAGGGGTGAGGGGTAAGGAGGAACCAGAGAAAGAATATTCATTCCGAGAGGGGACAGGATCTGTAATAGAGTGCCTGAGGGGATGATGGAGAGTCGCTGAGACTTGGCATCTGAAAGGAGTTCGCTAAGCAGGTGACCTAGCGGGGCAGGGAAGGACCCCAGAGAAACTTTCTCTTCTTCCCAAATACTTCACCTCTCAATTCCCTCTCCATCCAGCATTCCCAAATGTCCCACCTTCCCTGACTTCCCTCATCTTCCATTCCAGAGGGTGAGGCCCAATGGCTCTGTCTGCTTGGGCTTAGAGTTACCTGTGCGTGGCACTGGGTGAATGGTGGGGAGAGAAGGCGGCCACACGTGGACTTTGCAGATGGAGGGAGACCAGGGTCCTGAGCATCACAACCCCCACTGGGCTCCGAGGCTTCATCGCAGACCTGAAACAACACAGCAGGTCAGAGAGCCCAGAATCCCGACCTCTTGACCCACAACAGGAATCCCCGACCTCCGATCCCCTGAACCCAATGTTAAACCTCACACCCTGACCCTTGAACCCAACACTGACCCTCAACCCGACTCCAGTGACTCCAGACCCTAACACTCATCCCCATATCCTGACCTCAACACACACCCCTAAACCCTGATCCCAGACCATGACCTTTGAACCCCATCCCAAATGCTGACCCCAGTGAGCAAAGACACTTATTCCCAATCCGTCAATGATCTTCAAATCTTGACCCGAGGGGCGAGACAGATTTATGTCTGGGTCCAACCAAATGCCGAATACTATCCTTTGCCTCTCTCCTGGCGAGACGCTTGATCCTCCTTAGATGGAGAGATGTTGCCCCGCCCACTCATGCGCAATGGCTTAATGACATTATGGCCTGCTTGGACCTCGAAAAAATTCATTATTCAGTTCTTAATTCGGATCTAAAGTTCCATAAGGTCTGGGAACCTTTTATCGAGTACTTTCATAACCTTCCTCTTGACTAGGGTTTTTTTTCTTTTCGGTCCCTTGCTTCAAGCTCCCTTTTTTTTTCTGGTAGTAGGCATTATTATCCTCTGTTGCTAAGTGTATTCACAGTCTGGGAGTTTGACTGTCCGGACTTATACTCTCTATATTGTGTGGTGGTTGGTCTGGAGTTGTTGTTTTTTTCTTGTGTTGTGGGGTTTGGGGAGGACTCTAAGCTCACTTGTCTTTAATTTAGGTGCTTTTTTGTTAAACTCTCTTCCTTTGTAGCATATTGCTATTGTATGCTTAACCTTGCTCTGTATTAATGCTCCTCACTGGGATTTGGGGTTTTTAATTTTGTAAAATGTTTTGAAAAACTAATTAAAAAATTAAAAAAAAAAAAAAATCTTGACCCGTGACCAAGATCCCCCACCCCAAACTCATTGTTGACTCTTGCACGTTAACATTTATCCACAACCTCCAGCACTCTGTGCTGATCAGGAATCCCTGGCTTATTCCTGACCCCAATTTGACCCCTGATCCCCACCCCACACACCCCCCCCCCCCCCCCGTCTCCGATACTGATCCTGATCCATTAGCGACCACTGACTCCAATAGTGACCCATAATGTCTGATGCTGATCCCTAACTCCACAGCTGCCCACCCCCAGGCACTAAGCCTTGAACAGCCCACCCCACACCCAAGTTCCCAGGTCACTGCCTCCCCAACAATGATCCACCAGAAACACGACCTCTCCCCACCCCCAGAACACTGTTTCCCTCCCCCAAACACCAACCACTCCCCATACACTCTGCAGCTCCTCCCTCAGGGCTGGGTGACGTTACCTCGGGCTCAGACTGGGAGACTCTCCAGGAATTGCCGAACGTGGCAGCGATGGAGGTCAGGGATCCCGAGACAGTGGTGAAATCATCTGTGGAAGAGAATATAGAGAAGGTGGGGTCAGGCAGAGAACTCCCAGTCCCACGCACCACACCCAGGCGAGGAGAGGGGAGGAAAGAAGAGGTCATGTGTGGGTGGGGCTAGGAGTGCCTGAGTCACCTGGAGTAGAGATTCCACCATACAAAGCATCCTATCTGGGTTCAGCAGCCAGCATAATCAAAGGTCCCACCCACCCTGGGAATTCCCTCTTCTCCCCTCTCCCAACAGGCAGGAGAGACAGTAGAAACCATCCAGCTTTATACAATAACATGGTCTCATGGTATACCTCATTATGACCTTCCACCTCATCTACCTCCACTGCACTTTCTCTGTAACTGTTACACTTTATTCTGCAACACACACAAAATGCTGGAGGAACTCAGCAGGCCAGGAAGCATCTATGGAAAAGAATAAACAGTCAACATTTCGGGCTGAGACCCTTCATCAGAACGGGTCTTCATCAATCTTGGCTCAAAAATGTCAGCTGTTTACTGGAGTTGACTGGGAGTTCCCTTCAGCATTTTGTGTGTGTTGCTCAGATTTCCAGCATCTGCAGATATTCCCTTGTTTGTGATTGCACCTCATTAGCACTGTTATTGCTCTACCTTATCCTACCTCAATGCACTGAGTAATGATCTTGTCCTGCACCTTGCTACAAGTAACAATAATAAACTGATTTACCAAGTTACCAAGCACTGGGGAGAGAATAGGTCCCCTTAAGGATTAGGATGGTCATCTATGTGTAGAGCTACAAGGGGTGGGTGAGATCTTGTTTGTCATGGAGTTTACGGAAGCTTAGGAACAGGGATGTCTTGAAGCATTTCCACATTAGAAAGGAAGTGTTGTTCATGTATCTGAAGCACAAAGGGTGGATAAATTCCCAGGCCTGACCAACTGAATCCTAGAAATGAGGGAACCATATTGCTGGGGCTCTGGTAGAGATACCTGTAACATCGTTAGTCACAGGTGAAGAACCTGAAGACTGTAGAGTGGATAATGTTGCATCTTTACTTAAGAAGAGCTGTAAAAGGACAAAGCAGGGAACTACAAGCCAATGAGCCTGACATCAGTGCTGGGGAAGTTATTGGAAGGGATTCAGAGACAAGATCTACCTGTATTCATAAAGGGTAAGAACTGATTGAGCATAGTCAGCATGGCTTTGTGTGTGGGAAATTGTGTTTCATAAATTTGAATGAGTTTTTTGAAGAGGTGACTAAGAGGATGGACAAGGGCAGGGTGGTCAAGGAGTTCATCAAGGTCTTCAGCAAGGTCTTATGTCGTAGGCTAGTCTGGATAAAAAATTCATTTGGTGATAGGGGTCAGAGGAGGGTTATTATTCAGATTGGAGACTTGTCACCAGTGGTGTGCCACAGGGATCAGTGCTAGATCCTCTGTTGCTAGTTAGACGTATGCATGATTTGGTTCATAATGAAAATGGAATGGTTAGTAAGCCTGTAGATGACAACAGCAGTGGTGCTGTGATGGATAGTGAAGAAAGTTGACTAAGATCACAGCAGAATCTCAATCAACAGGGTAAGTGGACAAAGGAACAGCAGATGGAATTAACTCAGACAAGTTTGAAGTGATGATTTTTTTTGGAAAATCAAACCAGGGCAGATTGTCACAGTGAATGGCAGGGTCCTGGTGATCATACCTGAAACAGGACAGGTAAATGAATGTGATGTTCTGTATGGTGGCCTTCATCAATCAGGGGACTGAGAACAAAAGTCGTGCTGTGGGAGGAGACAGTATATCATGTGTATATGGAGTGTGAGAGGTTGCAGCCCCTATTTGAATATCTAAAGGGCTACTTCTCAAGTTCTGACTGCACTTCAGCCCTGCACTCCTGATCTATGGTCACCCTGTACAGTAATGGATGGGGCATTTGGAGTAATCTCCTGGTCAGCCTGCTCCTGGGAATGGCTCCAAGGTGGTCATTCATAGGTCCAGGCAGTGGGCAGTCAAGGCCTATGGCTGACCTCACTGCCTGCCCCTTTTCTGGGCTATGTCCTTACCCAGGAGTCCTTGAAGAAAGAGCATGTGGTTTCTATGGGCACAGTGGGGAAGTTCCAAAAATGGTGGGAACCCGCCCAGGTCATGGAATGTTTTGGGGATAATTGTACTCGTATTTTAACTTGAAATCATTAATAGTTTGATGAGCCTCAGATTATCATATATACTCCTGTGAGTGAATATACGTTTGTATGTTTGAAAACAAAAAGGGGGTTACAATATTAAGGTCATTGCTGAGATCACACGAAGTGTCATGTGCAGTTCTGGTTGCTGAGCCATAGGCACGATGTCATTAAGCTGGAAAGACATCTGAAAAGATTAAGCTGAAAAGATTCACAAAGGTATTACTGGGACCGAAGGGCTTGAGTTATACGGAGAAGCTGGATTGTCTAGTTCTGTTTTCATTGGATGAAGGAGGTTAAGGGGCAACTTTATAAAATCAAGGCGGACATAGGTAAGGTGGATGGTCACAGTCTTTTTCCCTGGGTAGAGGTGTACAATCAGAGGACACACGTTTAAGGTGAGAGGGAGAAGATTTTAAGAGGATCCGAGGACAAGATTTTCCCAAGATAGAGGGTGGTAGATATGAGGAATCGCCTCTCAAAGTGAAACCCTACGTCCCTGTCGTGAGAGGTGGGAACAGGTAAGGCTAGCCAGCGGGGCTCTGATGAAGCTGTATGGGCCAATCCCCTGTACAGTGGATTGCAGAAGCACTGATGAACTCCAACCATATCAACACTTCCAGAGGACAATGTAGTCAGAAGATCATCGATCCACTGGGGGCAAAGGGCAGTGAATAAGGGTATGAGAAATGAGCTGCTTGAGGAGGTGGTGTCTAGTCCTCTGACAGGGTGGGGGAGGCAGAGACTACATCACATTGCCCCTGCCCCTGTGACTGTCCTTAAGGAGCCATGACTCACAGGAACACGGGTCCCAAATGGAGAGATAGCATTGGGGATGGGTGCCAAACTAACAATTGTTGTGACAGGGCTTCTGTGGCTGCGTGAGCTAATTCGGTCCCACAGCCTGCACTTTGGTGCCCTGAAGCTGCCTCACACTCACCTTCTGCAACGTCATTGTAGACTCCACATAGTCCCTGAGTCGTTCCCCTCAGTTCCGAAGTCACTGTCACCACCACCAGTTGGTCTCCATCCAGTTTCAAACGCACCCCGAGCCCGCTTTCCAGGAAAATAAAATCCCCCAGCCAGCGAACACTGATCCCTGCAGAACAAACTCACTGGTCATATCATCAGGGAAAGAGGGGGCAGGGGTGGGGAGAGAGACAGACATAGAGGGGGAGACCCAGTGTTTACACCACACAAATGGGCTGTTCAGTCAAACACCTGCAAACCCACCAGAGTAGACAAGAGGGAGTCAGAGGCCAGGGGGTATTTGGATTTACTGAACGCTTTAGTTAAACACCACAGCTTGAGAACATTTTGCATTCAACTTTTGTTGGCTGAATTAATGGTGTTGGCAAATCAGGATATAGGAGGGAGACTGAAAGTCTGGCTGAGTGGTGCCACAACAACAAAAACCTCTCACTCAATGTCAGCAAGACCAAAGAGCTGATTATTGACTACAGGAGGAGGAAACCAGGGGTCCATGAGTCAATCCTCTTTAATCCAACTTTAAATTCCTTGGTGTTAAGTTTCAGCAAATCTGTCCTGGGTTCAGCACACAAATGCCATTACAAAGAAAACATGGCAGCACCTCTACTTCCTTAGAAGTTCACAAAGATTCAGTACGTCATTTCAAAACTTTGACAAACCTCTAGAGATGTATGGTGGGGAGTATACTTACTGACTGCATCACAGCCTGGTATGGAATCACCAGATACCCATGAAAAGAAAGGCCAGTGTTGGGGATACGACCCTGTCCATCAAAGGTACAGCCCTCCCCACATCAGTGCATCTGCAAGGAACGTTGTTGCAGGAAAACAGTATCTAACAGCCAGCACCACCACCATCCAGGCCAAGCTCTTTTCCCATTGCTGTCATCAGCAAGGAAGTACAGGAGCATCAGGACCCAGACTGCCAGACTCATGATCAGTTATTACCCCAAAACCGGCTCTTGAACTAGAGTGGATAACTTCACTCACCCCAACACTGAACTGATTCACAACCTATAGACTCACTTTCAAAGACTCTATAACTCATGTTCTCAATATTTATTATTTACTGATTTTTTTCTTTTTTGTATTTGCATGATTTGTTGCCTTTTGCACATTGGTTGTTTGTCTTGTGCACAATTTTTCATTGATTCTGTTGTTACTCTTTGTATTCACAGTGAATGCCCGCAAAGAAAAGAATTTCAGGTTAGGACATGGTAGCATACAGTATATGTACTTTGATGATAAATTTACATTGAACTTTGAGCTGGGCTGAAGTGGTGGAATTACCGCAGATGAAGACAGGTTTCTCGGTCCCATTTGTACTCGAGGGATATGGGGAGAGAGTGGGAACGTTAGAATGAGATAAAGGATCAGTGTGACTCTAGGGAATGGAAGAATAGACCAGAGGCACCAGATCTTCAACTCTCACTCTTCTTCACCAGGTTCCTATCTCTACAGAAGTTGGTGTTATGTGTACCTTTCAGAGACCACACCAGGAATTCATGCAAAGTCCATTCTGCTGGTCACCAAGAGGAGTTTAGGTTCAGCAGGCTGGACACTGGGATAGTGGACCTGCTGTACACAGACAGAATGGCCATCTGTGCTCTCAAGTTTAGAGGAATGAGATGAGACCCCATTGAGATTCTTGGAGGCATGGAGTGGGGTTTGTGGTTGGAGATGACCCTGGTTGAGGAGTTACCATCAGAAGAAGGAACTGAGGATGAGGAATTGTCTTCAAGGGTACGGAAGGTCACTTGTTGCTGGATTTTAATCACCAGTTGTTACATATTTGGATTTTAGAGGAACAGAGAAGGTGAGAACAGTACTAAGGTGAAGGAAGAGGCAAGACCTGTCAATTGACAGACAAATACTGGGAACAGCATGCTCTGTTGTCCCTGCTGCTTCTTACAGATGGAAGGAACGAAGGAAGAGGGGAGAGGGAGGCAAGGAGCCTGACAGAGAGACATAGAACATAGAATAGTACAGCACAGTACAGGCTCTTCGGTCCACAATGTTGTGCCGACCCTCAATTCCTGCCTCCCATATAACCCCCCCACCTTAAATTCCTCCATATACCTGTCTAGTAGTATCTTAAACTTCACTAGTGTATCTACCTCCACCACTGACTCAGGCAGTGCATTCCACACACCAACCACTCTCTGAGTAAAAACCTTCCTCTAATATCCCCTTGAACTTCCCTCCCCTTACCTAAAAGCCATGTCCTCTTGTACTGAGCAGTGGTGCCTGGGGAAGAGGCACTGAGCTGTCCACTCTGTCTATTCCTCTTAATATCTTGTACACCTCTATCATGTCTCCTCTCATCCTCCTTCTCTCCAAAGAGTAAAGCCCTAGTTCCCTTAATCTCTGATCATAATCCATACTCTCTAAACCAGGCACCATCCTGGTAAATCTCCTCTGTATCCTTTCCAATGCTTCCACATCCTTCCTATAGTGAGGCGACCAGAACTGGACACAGTACTCCAAGTGTAGCCTAACCAGAGTTTTATAGAGCTGCATCATTACCTTCCGACTCATAAACTCTATCCCTCAACTTATGAAAGCTAACACCCCGTAAGCTTTCTTAACTACCCTATCAACCTGTGAGGCAACTTTCAGAGATCTTTGGACATGTACCCCCAGATCCCTCGGCTCCTCCACACTACCAAATATCCTGCCATTTACTTTGTACTCTGCCTTGGAGTTTGCCTTTCCAAAGTGTACCACCTCACACTTCTCTGGGTTGAACTCCATCTGCCACTTCTCAGCTCACTTCTGCGTCCTATCAATGTCTCTCTGCAATCTTCAACAATCCTCTACACTATCTACAACACCACCAACCTTTGTGTCATCTGCAAACTTGCCAACCCACCCTTCTAACCCCATATCCAGGTCGTTAATAAAAATCACAAAAAGTAGGGGTCCCAGAACCGATCCTTGTGGGACACCACTAGTCACAACCCTCCAATCTGAATGTGCTCCCTCCACCACGACCCTCTGCTTTCTGCAGACAAGCCAATTCTGAATCCACCTGGCCAAAATTCCCTGAATCCCATGCCTTCTGACTTTCTTAATAAGCATACCGTGTGGAACCTTGTCAAATGCCTTACTAAAATCCATGTAGATCACATCCACTGCACTACCTTCATCTATATGCCTGGTCACCTCCTCAAAGAACTCTATCAGGCTTGTTAGACACGATCTGCCCTTCACAAAGCCATGCTGACTGTCCCTGATCAGACCATGATTCTCTAAATGCCCATAGATTCTATCTCTAAGAATCTTTTTCAACAGCTTTCCCACCACAGACGTAAGGCTCACTGGTCTATAATTACCCGGACTATCCCTACTACCTTTTTTGAACAAGGGGACAACATTCGCCTCCCTCCAATCCTCCAGTACCATTCCCGTGGACAACGAGGACATAAAGATCCCAGCCAGAGGTTCAGCAATTTCTTCCCTCACCTCATGGAGCAGCCTGGGGAATATTCCGTCAGGCCCCGGGGACTTATCTGTCCTAATCAAGTCAAGTCATTTTTATTGTCATTTCGACCTAACTGTAGTAAAAATGAGACAAAGTTTTTCAGGACCATGGTGTTACACGACACAGTACAAAAACTAAACTGAACTACATAAAAAACACAGAAAAAAATCAAACTACACTAGACTACAGACCTACCCAGGACTGCATAAAGTGCACAAAACAGTGCAGGCATTACAATAAATAATAAACAGGACAATAGGGCAGTAAGTTATCAGTTCTTTACAGTCCTTACTATAAATACATTACAGTGTAATGTATTTTAACAACTCCAACATCTCCTCTCCCTTAATATCAACATGCTCTAGAACATCAACCTCACTCATATTGTCCTCACTGTCATCAAGTTCCCTCTCATTGGTGAATACTGAAGAGAAGTATTCATTGAGGACCTCGCTCACTTCCACAGCCTCCAGGCACATCTTCCAACCTTTATCTCTAATCGGTCCTATCTTCACTCCTATCATCCTTTTATTCTTCACATAATTGAAAAATACCTTGGGGTTTTCCTTTACCCTAGAGATGTCAGATGGCACAGCTTTGACTGAAGATCAAGGGATACAAGGATAAATTCTTCGGCCGAGGAGCCACTGTGAGGATGTGACAGGAAGCAGAACACAGCAGGGCCTGGAGAATGGAACTGGGCAGAGACCAGAGAGGGAATGAAGAGCAGAGAGGGTACTGATAGGATTCTTGTAGCAGGATCTGGCACAGACTCAATGGACCAAGTGGCTCTCTCTTTGCCACAGAACAGAGCGTGGCAGAGACTCACCGTTGTGAAGGTAGGGCCTCCCCGGACTGAGTACAACATCGTTGACGATCACAGTTCGATTCTGTGTCAAGATCAGGTCCAAACCAAACATAACCCTCAGCACCTGGGAATACAGCAGCAGTATGAGTGAGTGGGAGAGCAAGGGGTAGGGGAGAGGGGAAAAGGTGAGGGTGGGATGGGTGGGAGAAAGGGGGATGAGGAAGGAGGGGGGTAAGGGACAGGAAAAGGATGCAGGAGATGGAGCAAGATTTCTAAAGGGATCAGGTTGAAGGGAATGGGTTGAGGAATAGGGAATAAGGATGGGAATGGAGATGCTGTCAGGTTTTTGGAATGACCCCGCAATGCCTGAATGTGAGCCCCCCCACCCCCCCCCCCCCCCGTGAGTCAAGTGAACAAGGTCCCAACTGACCTTTGAACACTCCCTCCTCGGTCTGGGACAGCTACTGGTGGAGAGGTAGATGGCCCATGTTCCGTCCAGCGATGAGGCCAGGTTATAGGTGCAGGTCCCATCAAAGTGGAAGTGTTTTCCATCAAAGGTTCGGTAATGGAAGCCGCCCCAGGTGAGGCAGGAAGCAGAGAGCCGGTGGTCTTTGGATGAACCAAGCAGGGCAACTGGCCTGAGGAGCAGCGGAATGGACAGAGCCTCTATGGACAGAGAGAGATAGTGTTTGGTTGGTGTGGGACACACCCTCCCTGGGCAGCCTGCTCCCATACTGCCCACCAAGAACATTACACAGCAGAATTGCTATAAATTCCAGCATAGACTGAGGCAATCGGCCAATCCAACATATCCAAGGCCAAGCCAGCACTTGGGTGTGTCCCACTTCCTAGTTCTGGCATCAACCCCATCTGACCTCAGCTTGTTGGCTACCTAACCCACAGAAAAGTACAGCACATTACAGACCCTCAATGCTGTGCATACCTATATAAACCTACTCCATAATCAGTCTAGCCCTTGCCTCCTACATAACCCAGAACTCTCCATTTTACTTTTATCCATATGTCTACCGAAGAGCCTCTTAAAAGTCCCTAAAATATCAACCTCTACCACCAGCCCCAACAGGGCGTTCCGTGTACCTATCACTATGTGAAAAAAAATAGAATATAGAACATAGAATAGTACAGAACATTACAGGCCCTTCGGCCCACAATGTTGTGCCAACCCTCAAACCCTGCCTCCCATGTAACCCCCCACCTTCAATTCCTCCATATACCTGTCTAGTAGTCTCTTAAATTTCACTAGTGTATCTGCCTCCACCACTGACTGAGGCAGTGCATTCCACGCACCAGCCACTCTCTGAGTAAAAACCTTCCTCTAATATCCCCTTGAACTTCCCTCCCCTTACCATAAAGCCATGTCCTCTTGCACTGAGCAGTGGTGCCCTGGGGAAGAGGCACTGGCTGTCCACTCTGTCTATTCCTCTTAATATCTTGTACACCTCTATCATGTCTCCTCTCATCCTCCTTCTCTCCAAACAGTAAAGCCCTAGCTCCCTTAATCTCTGATCGTAATGCATACTCTCTAAACCAGGCAGCATCCTGGTAAATCTCCTCTGTACCCTTTCCAATGCTTCCACATCCTTCCTGCAGTGAGGCGACCAGAACTGGACACAGTACTCCAAGTGTGGCCTAACTAGATTTTTATAGAGCTGCATCATTACATCACGTCTCTTAAACTCTATCCCTCGACTTATGAAAGCTAACACCCCGTAAGCTTTCTTAACTACCCTATCAACCTGTGAGGCAACTTCAGAGATCGGTGGACATGTACCCCCAGATCCCTCTGCTCCTCCACACTGCCAAGTATCCTGCCATTTACTTTATACTCTGTCTTGGAGTTTGTCCTTCCAAAGTGTACCACCCCACACTTCTCTGGGTTGAACTCCATCTGCCATTTCTCAGCCCATCCTTCAGCATCCTATCAATGTCTCTCTGCAATCTTTGACAATCCTCTACACTATCTACAACACCACCAACCTTTGTGTCGTCTGCAAACTTGCCAACCCACCCTTCTACCCCCATATCCAGGTCGTTAATAAAAATCACAAAGAGTAGAGGTCCCAGAACAGATCCTTGTGGGACACCACTAGTCACAACCCTCCAATCTGAATGTACTCCCTCCACCATGACCCTCTGCCTTCTGCAGGCAAGCCAATTCTGAATCCACCTGGCCAAACTTCCCCGGATTCTATGCCTTCTGACTTTCTGAATAAGCCTACCGTGTGGAACCTTGTCAAATGCCTTACTGAAATCCACATAGATCACATCCACTGCACAACCCTCATCTATATGCCTGGTCACCTTCTCAAAGAGCTCGATCAGGCTTGTTTTGCATGATCTGCCCTTCACAAAGCCATGCTGACTGTCCCTGATCAGACCATGATTCTCTAAATGCCCATAGATCCTACCTCCGAGAATCTTTTCCATCAACTTTCCCACCACAGATGGTAGGCTCACTGGTCTGTAATTACCTGGACTATCCCTACTACCTTTTTTGAACAAGGGGACAACATTTGCCTCCCTCCAATCCTCCGGTACCATTCCCGTGGACAACGAGGACATAAAGATCCTAGCCAAAGGTTCAGCAATCTCTTCCCTTGCCTCGTGGAGCAGCCTGGGGAATATTCCGTCAGGCCCCGGGGACTTATCCGTCCTAATGTATTTTAACAACACCAACACCTCCTCTCCCTTAATATCAACATGCTCCAGAACATCAACCTCACTCATATTGCCCTCACCATCATCAAGTTCCCTCTCAGTGGTGAATACCGAAGAGAAGTATTCATTGAGGACCTCGCTCACTTCCACAGCCTCCAGGCACATCTTCCCACTTTTATCTCTAATCGGTCCTACCTTCACTCCTGTCATCCTTTTGTTCTTCACATAATTGAAGAATGCCTTGGGGTTTTCCTTCACCCTGCTCGCCAAGGCCTTCTCATGTCCCCTTCTTTCTCTTCTCAGCCCCTTCTTATGCTCCTTTCTTGCTACCCTATATTCCTCAATAGCCCCATCTGATCCTTGCTTCCTAAACCTCATGTATGCTGCCTTCTTCCACCCGACTAGATTTTCCACTTCACTTGTCACCCATGGTTCCTTCACCCTACCATTCTTTATCTTCCTCACCGGGACAAATTTATCCCTAACATCCTGCAAGAGATCCTTAAACATCGACCACATGCCCATAGTACATTTCCCTGAAAAAACATCATCCCAATTCACACCCGCAAGTTCTAGCCTTATAACCTCATAATTTGCTCTTCCCCAATTAAAAATTTTCCTGTCCTCTCTGATTCTATCTTTTTCCATGATAATGCTAAAGGTCAGGGAGTGGTGATCACTGTTCCCCAGATGCTCACCCACTGACAGATCTGTGACCTGACCCGGTTCATTACCTAATACTAGATCTAGTATGGCATTCCCCCTAGTCGGCCTGTCAACATACTGTGACAGGAATCCATCCTGGACACACTTAACAAACTCTGCCCCATCTAAACCCTTGGAACTAATCAAGTGCCAATCAATATTAGGGAAGTTAAAGTCACCCATGATAACAACCCTGTTATTTTTGCACCTTTCCAAAATCTGCCTCCCAATCTGCTCATCGGTATCTCTGCTGCTACCAGGGGGCCTATAGAATACCCCCAGTAGAGTAACTGCTCCCTTCCTGTTCCTGACTTCCACCCATACTGACTCAAAAGAGGATCCTGCTACATTACCTACCCTTTCTGCAGCTGTAATAGTATCCCTAAACAGTAATGCCACCCCTCCTCCCCTCCCCCCCCTCTATCCCTTTTAAAGCACTGAAATCCAGGAATATTGAGAATCCATTCCTGCCCTGGTGCCAGCCAAGTCTCTGTAATGGCCACTACATCATAATTCCATGTATATATCCAAGCTCTCAGTTCATCACCTTTGTTCCTGATGCTTCTTGCATTGGTACACACACACTTTAGCCCTTCTACCTTACTACTTTATTCTGCTGCTCTTTCCTCAAAACCTCCCTATATGTTAGATCTAGCTTTACTCCATGCACTTCTTTCACTGCTCTATCGCTCTGGGTCCCATCCCCCTTGCAAATTAGTTTAAACCCTCCCGAACCATGCTAGCAAACCTACCAGCAAGGATATTGCTCCCCCTTGAGTTCAGGTGCAACCCATCCAATCTGTACAGGTCCCACCTTCCCCAGAAGAGATCCCAATGGTCCAAAAATCTAAAACCCTGCCCCCTGCACCAGCTCCTCAGCCACGCATTCAACTGCCATCTCCTCCAATTCTTACCATCACTATCACGTAGCACTGGCAGCAATCCTGAGAACGCCACCCTTGAGGTCCTGTTCTTCAGCCTTCTGCCTAGTTCCGGAAACTCACACTTCAGGACCTCATCCCTCTTCCTGCCTATGTCGTTGGTTCCAACATGTATCACAACTTCTGGTTGCTTTCCCTCTCATACCAGGATGTCATGTACCCGGTCAGAGACATCCCGGACCCTGGCTCCCGGGAGGCAACAAACCATGCGGGTTTCCTTCTCATGTCCACAAAATCTCCTGTCTGCTCCCCCTGATTATAGAGTCTCCAATGACGACAGCTCTCCTCTTCTCCGTCCCACCCTTCTGCACCACAGGGTCAGACTCAGTGCCAGAGGCCCTGCCACCGTGGCTCACACCTGGTCGGTCGTCCTCACCAACAGCATCCAGGACGGTAAACTTATTATTCAGGGGAATGGCTACAGGGGTGCTCTGCACTATCTGTCTAATCTCCTTCGCTTCCTCCCCTCGGACTGTCACCCAACGACCCGCTTCCAGCAGCCTAGGTGTGACTACCTCCCTGTAGCTCTCATCTATGACTGCCTCATTCTCCCTTATGAGTATAAAATCTCTAAATTCACCCAGTGCTGGTGAAATGCTTCCTCCACCAGCAATGAACCTTGCAGAGTCACACAACATGGAATCAGGTCCTTTGGCTCTCATGGATAGAGGAAATCTATACTCAGCCCCCTCCGCTCCAGGGAGAACAGATCCACCCTCTCCAGTCTCTCCTTGTAATTGAAACACTCTGTCCCAGACAACATCCTGATGAATCCAGGTGCAATCTCTCCAGTACAACCACATCATTCCAGTAGTGCAGTGGCAAGAACTGCATGGGGTACTCCAGCTGTGACCTAACTACTGCTCTTATACTATGTACTCAGCTAATGAAGGTCAGTATTCATTGAGTGCATGTAAATTCCTTAACTGTCCTCTAACTCCAATCCTGACCATGTATTGGGCTTTCAGTAAACGGAAATCAGTTCTTTATCTTCATCTGGGGAGTGCTCTCTTCATTACACACCCTAACTCCAACTTCCCTCAATCCAGAACATTCCAGCCTGGACTATCTTCCTCACAGCTAGGATTTTTCAATCCCAGTCAAGGCCTCACTGAAGTCTATATGGACAACTGCACTGGTCTCCTCAACAGATTATGTAATCTCTTTGAAAAATTCAAACTGGTCAGATGATCCCTCTGAATAAAGCCATTCTGACCATAATGTCTTGAGTCCTAAGGCAGGATTTCAACCCAAAACCATAGAACCATAGAATATTACAGCACAGAAACAGGCCTTTTGGCCCTTCTTGGCTGTGCCGAACCATTTTTCTGCCCAGTCCTACTGACCTGCACCGAGACCATATCCCTCCATACCCCTCTCATCCATGTAGCTGTCCAAGTTTTTCTTAAATGTTAAAAGTAAGCCACTTCAACTGGCAGCTCATTCCACACTCCCATCACTCTCTGTGTGAAGAAGCTCCCCCTGATGTGCCCTTTAAACTTTTCCCTTTTCACCCTTAACTCATGTCCTCTGGGGTTTTTTTTCTCCCCTAGCCTCAGTAAAAACAAGGCCTGCTTGCATTCACTCATCATAATTTTATATACCTCTATCAAATCTCCCCTCATTCTTCTATGTTCCAGGGAATAAAGTCCTAACCTATTCAACCTTTCTCTGTAACTCAGTTTCTTAAGTCCCAGCAACATCCTTGTAAACCTTCTATGCACTCTTTCAACCTTATTAATATCCTTCCTGTAATTAGGTGACCAAAACTGCACACAATACTCCAAACTCAGATCCACCAATATTTTATACAAGCTCACCATAACATTCCAACTCTTATACTCAAGACTTTGATTTATAAAGGCCAATGTGCCAAAAGCTCACTTTACGATCCTATCTACCTGTGACGCCACTTTTAGGGAATTTGTATCTGTATTCCCAGATCCCTCTGTTTTATTGCACTCCTCAGTGTCCTACCATTTACCTTGTGTGTTCTACCTTGGTTCGTCTTTCCAAAGTGCAATACCTCACACTTGTCTGCATTAAAGTCCATCTGCCATTTGTCAGCCCATTTTTCCAGCTGGTCCAAATCCCTCTGCAAGCTTTGAAAACCTTCCTCACTGTCCACTACACCTCCAGTCTTTGTATCATCAGCAAATTTGCTGATCCAATTTACCACATTATCATCCAGATCATTGATATAGATGACAAATAACAATGGACCCAGCACTGATCTCTGTGGCACACCACTAGTCACAGGCCTCCACTCAGAGAAGCAATCCTCCACTACCACTCTCTGGCTTCTTCCATTGAGCCAATGTCTAATCCAATTTACTACCTCACCATGTATATCTAGCGACTGAATCTTCCTAACTAACCTCCCATGCGGGACCTTGTCAAATACCTTACTGAAGACCATGTACCACATTTACAACATTCACTGCCTTCCCCTCATTCACTTTCCTAGTAACTTCCTCGAAAAACTCTAAAAGATTTGTTAAACATGACCTACCATGCACAAAGCCATGTTGACTTTCCCTAATAAGTCCCTGTCTATCCAAATACTTGTAGATCCTATCTCTTAGTACTCCTTCAATAATTTACCTACTACTGACATCAAATTTACCAGCCTATAATTTCCTGGATTACTTTTAGAGCCTTTTTAAAACAACGGAACAACATGAGCTATCCTCCAATCCTCCGGCACCTCACCCGTGGATAACAACATTTTAAATATATCTGCCAAAGCCCCTGCAATTTCAACACTGGTCTCCTTTTAGGTCCGAGGGAATACCCTGTCAGGTCCTGGGAGTTTATCTACTCTGATTTGTCTCAAGACAGCAAGCACCTCCTCCTCTTCAATCTGTATAGGTTCCATGACCTCACTACTTGTTTGCCTTATTTCCATAGACTCCTTGCCAGTTTCCTTAGTAAATACAGATGCAAAAAAACCATTTAAAGATCTTTCCTATTTCATTTGGTTCCATACATAGCCGGCCACTCTGATCTTCAAGAGGACCAATTTTATCCCTTACTATCCTTTTGCTCTTAATATATCTTAGAATTTCTTAGGATTATCCTTCACCTTGACTGCCAAAGCAACCTCATGTCTTCTTTTAGCCCTCCTGATTCCTTTCTTAAGTACTTTCTTGCACTTTTTATACTCCCCAAGTACCTTATTTGCTCCTTGTTGCCTATACCTGTCATACATCTCTCTCTTCTTCTTTATCAGATTTCCAATATCCCTCAAAAACCAAGGTTCCTTATTCTTATTCACTTTGCCTTTAATCCTGACAGGAACATACAAACTCTGCACTCTCAAAATTTCTCCTTTGAAGGCCTCCCACTTACCAATCACATCCTTGCCAGAGAACAACCTGTCCCAATCCACGCTTTTTAGATCCTTTCACATTTCTTCAAATTTGGCCTTTTTCCAGTTTAGTACCTCAACCCGAGGAGCAGATCTATCTTTATCCATGACCAAGTTGAAACTAATGGTGTTATGATCACTAGACTGAAATTGTTCCCCTACACACACTTCCATCACTTGTCCTAACTCATTTCCTAATAGGAAATCTAATACTGCATCCTCTCTAGTTGGTACCTCTATATACTGATTTAGAAAACTTTCCTGAACACATTTTACAAACTCTAACCCATCTAGACCTTTAACAGTTTGGGAGTCCCAATCAATATGTGGAAAATTAAAATCCCCTACTATCACAACTTCATGTTTCCTGCAGTTGTCTGCTATTTCTCTGCAGATTTGCTCCTCCAATTCTCGCTGACTATTGGGTGGTCTATAATACAACCCCATTAACGTGGTCATACCTTTCCTGTTTCTCAGCTCCACCCAAATGGTCTCGTTAAACAAGCCCTCCAATCTGTCCTGCCTGAGCACTGCTGTAACATTTTCCCTGACTAGCAATGCCACTCCCCACCCCCCACCCTTCATCCCTCTGCCTCTATCACGTCTGAAACATCAGAGCCCTGGAACATTAAGCTGCCAGTCCTGCCCCTCCTGTAGCCAAGTTTCACTAATGGTTATAATGTCATAATTCTACATGTTAATCCACGCTCTCAGCTCGTCAGCCTTCCCCACAATGCTCCTCACATTGAAATAGACACACCTCAGAAGATTATTACCACCACACACAACCCTTCTATTTGTGACTTTGCATGAAACTTTAACATCATTTATTTTCACCCCAGCTCCACTATCCACTCTGGCACTCTGGTTCCCATCCCCCTGCAAACCTAGTTTAAACCTTCCCCAATAGCACTAGCAAACCTCCCTGCAAGGATATTGGTCCCCCTCTAGTTCAGGTGTAACCCATCTCTCTGCTGCCCCAGCAGAGGTCCCAATGATTCAAAAATCTGAAACCCTGCCCCCTACACCAGTTCCTCAGCCACGTGTTCATCCTCCAGAGCATCCTACTCTTACCCTCACTGGCACGTGGCACAGGTAGCAAACCTGAGATTACCACCCTCGAGGTCCTGCTTTTTAACTTCCTACCAAGCTCTCTACACTCACTCTTCAGGTCCTCCTCACTCTTTCTTCCTACGTCATTGGTACTGATGTGTACCATGACATCTGGCTGCTCACCATACCATTTCAGAATGCTATGCACGCAATCAGAGACATCCCTGACCCTGGCACCCGAGAGGCAACAAACCATCTCTGTCACGACCACAGAACCTCCTGTCTGTACCTCTATCGAGTCCCCTATCACTACCGCTCTCCTCTTCTTCCACCCTCCCTTCTGCACTACAGAACCAGACTCAGTGCCAGAGATCTGGCTGCTGCAGCTTGTCCCAGGTAAGTCATCCACCCAACAGTATCCAAATCGGTATACTTGTTGTTGAGGGGAATGGCCACAGGGAAACCCTGCTCTGCCTGCCCTTTCCCCTTCCCTTGCCTGACAATAACCCAATTACCTGTGCACTGCTCCTTTAGCGTAGCTACCTCCCTGAAACTACTATCTATAAACTCCTCATTCTCCTGAATGATCCGGAGATCAACCAGCTCCTGCTCCCGTTCCGTAACCCGGTTTGTTAGGAGCTGCAGCTGGATGCCCCTATTGCAGGTGTTGACAATTCCTTTCTTCCTACAGATGCTGCTCAACCTGCTGAGTTCCTCCAAAAGAGTTTTGTTACTCCAGATTGCAGCATCTTCTCTTTGTTTAAATCTTCTCTTTCCAAGTATAGATTAACCTTGTTCCTCAGAATTTGGTCCAGTAATTTTGCCACTGACATTAGACACACAAAACTGTAACTACCTGCCTTATCCCTGCTTCCTTTGAATAAAGGAACCACATTTGCTGTTCTCTAGTTATCTGGCAGACTCCCCCTTGCCTCCCACAGCAGCCTGGGTTACATCCCATCTGGTTCTGGTCCCAGATAAAGATGTTCTTTTGGCCATAAAATTGTCAAGTGGTCTTTTGTAAAATAGAAGTTACCACAATGGCTAATCTGCCTTTTCCGCATAACTCTTAATCCCCGTGCTAAGCAAATATCTATCTAACTGTGTCTTAAATATATTTAACAAGGGAGGCACTACTACTTCCCTGGGTAGGGGATTCCACAGATTCACTACTCCCCCAGGAAAAGCAGTTTTCCTCATCTCCATTCTAAAGCTACTCCCTCAAATCTGAGGCTATGTCTCCTGGTTCTGCTCTCATCTACCAATGGAACCAACTGCCCTGCCTCTATCTCATCTACCCCTTTCATAATTTTATGTTTCTACAAATCCCTCTTATTCTTTTGAATTCCAGCAAACATTGCTCCAGGTGACTCAATCTCTCTTCATAGTCTAACCCCCTCATCTCCATAATCAACCTGATGACCTCCTCTGCACTGCCTCCAAAGCCAGTATATCTTTTCTTGAGTAAGGAGACTAGAACAGCATGCAGTCCTCCAGGCATGGCCTCACCAGTACCCTGTATTATTGTAGCATAACCTCCCTGCTCTTAATTCAATCCCTCTAGCAATGAGGGCCATTGGGCAGAAGATACAAATGCTTGAAATCACGTAATACTAGGCTCAAGGACAGCTTCTATCCTGCTGATGTAAAGACTGTTGAATGGTTCCCTAATACAATAAGATTGTATCTCACAAACCACCTCATTGTGGCCCTTGCCCCATATTGTCTGCTTGCACTGCACGCTCCCTAAGCTGTTACACTTTATTCTGCACCCTGTTGTTACTTTATTTGTACTGCCTCAAAGCATTATGTAATGGCTGGATCTGTATGTAGGACATGTTTTTCACTGTACCTCTGTACGTGTGACGATAATGAACCAGTTTATCAACCCGTAGACCAGCAGCGCAAGGTGGACTCACACAGCCCTACCGCGGCGTGAGGCGATGGTGACCGGCTGCTGACCTGTCAGAATGGCTTGGGAACAGGAGAAGCAGAAACCCGAGGAGGTGTTCCTCCAGCTGTGACCCAACAATTCCCGGCAGCAACTCTCCATCGAGACGTCAGAACTGTTGCTGATTCCAGGAAATTCCTGGCAATTCCACGATGTGTAGCAACGACCCAGGAAAGGTGCATCTGCAACAGATAATAGTGTCACCAGAGAGACAGCTCATGGTGGGCTCAGAGCAGAGATGGGTAATACCCACCAGTGAGCAGTCTGAGGATCAGAACAAGGGCTGTGTGGTGTTCAGGTGTCCACAATGGTCAGTAACCAGAGGATTATTGGTCATTCGTGGTCTGAGGTCAGAAGACAATTTCCGTGGAGGTCATGGTCCAGGAGCAGGTCTGTGTCTGTGGAATTATAGGTCACTGCAGTTTGAAGTCGAGGATCAGTACAATCATTATGAGGTACATAAAAGGTGATTTGCCACTCTGTCTATCACACTGTTATTGTTCCACCCTGCTCCCTCTTCTCCGTGGCCCTACAGGATCCTCCTCCCCAAGAATCATCTTTGTATTTACAGTGGAGAAGGACCATGGAAGCTGCTGAAATCCACAGAGGGGAGCTGTGATATGGGGAAATGCAGAAAGGTTGATAAGTTCCAGAGCATGACCAGGTGTATCCTGTCACAGAGTCAAACAGAATCAGGCCCTTCAGCCCAACCTGTCCATACTGACCAAAGTGTCTTCCTGAGTTAGTCCCAGTTGCTTATGTTTGGCTCACATCCCTCTAAACCTTTCCTATCCATGCATCTTTTAAATGTTATAATTGCACTTGTGTTTACCACTTCCTCTGGCAGCTCATTCCATATAACCACCACCTTCTGGGTAAAACAGTTGCCTCTCGGGTTCCTATTAAATCCCTTTGATTCCCGTGGAAAGGACGGAGTGCACTCACTCTCTCTCTCTATGCCCCTCTATGCTTGTCCTGGAAAACCCCTTGTGAATGTTTCTGCACTCCTTCCAGTGTAATAACATTTTTCCTATAGCAGGGTGACCAGAACTGAACACACTATTCCAAGTGTGGTCCACTAAAGTCCTATACAACCACACCATAACTTCCCAACTTTTTGACTCAATGTCCTGGCTAATGAAGCCAGCATGCCAAAAGCTTTCTTCACTACCCTGGCTGGCTGCAACTCCACTTTCAGGGAACCATGCACTCGTACTCCAAGGCACCACTGGTCTACAACACCACACAGCCACCTGCCATTCACTGTGAAAGTTCGACCTGGATTTAACTCTATAAAAGCACTTATCCAAATTAAAATCCATTTGCCATTCCTCATCCCACAATAAGCTGGATCAGCGATCACTTTGTAAATCCTGTGAACAGTCAATCACTGTCTGCACTGTTACTGGTCGTCTGGGGTGAGAGGTCACCGTGGATCAGAGTGTATGGTGTTGGCTGCACTGCCTGTCCACTCACCCTCGGTACACTGTAGCCCAGGAGATCCATCACAGCAGGACACCACCGTACGGTTTGACCATACCACACGCATCTCCGCTGCCCTGTGTCAAGAGATAAGGACAGAGCTCATGACACTGGGGATGGCTTCACATCACACTGGTATTGGTGGGTAAAGGTGGGGGGCTGATGTCATAGGCGAGGGTGGGGGTCACCAATGGTCGGTGGTGACACTGGTGGGGAAGGGGCAAAGGTTACTGGCAGGAATGAGGTGTCACTGGTAGAGCTGGGATCACCAGTGGAGTGGGGAGGGGCCACCCAGTGTGGGGAGGACAGGGGCTACCTGTGACGGGAGTGGGGGGGATGCAAGGGCAACCTGAGGTGGGGAGTACAAGAGTCACCAGGAAGGTGGGGGGTGCAAGGGCCAACAGTGAGGTGGGGGTGGTGTGTGGGCCACCATTGTGGTGGTGGGTGCAAGGGCCATCAGTGAGGTGGGGGTGGTGTGTGGGCCACCATTGTGGTGGGGGGTGTAAGGGCCATCAGTGAGGTGGGGGGGGTCACTGGTGGAGGGGTGGTTCAGGGCAGGCTGGGTCGCAGACAGGTGTCAGTGTTTGGACTGTGGAAGCCACCCCCTCTCCTCTAACCCACCTGTGGATGAAGCAGGTGGTGGGGGGTGAGCCCTGGGATCCCCCTTGGACTCTCCTCATCCACTCCCGGTCCAGGCTCCAGCCTTGCTGGACGTAGCGAGAGAGCCCCGCACAGGGGACTCGAGCTCTTTCTGGCCCAGACACTCTCTCCAGCCGTGACTCCCGCACAGTCCGATCACACCAATGCCTGGAACATAGCAAGATCCTGAAGCACTTCAACCCCCGACTCCAGCGGAGACAGACCCATAAACCCTAACCCCAACACTAACCCCTAACCTTCAAACCAAAAGTAAAGCCCTGATCAAACAAATCCCTGTATTCTGACCTTGGGACCTTCTGAGGAGAGGGAGGAGGTTTCTGGTATCCTGGCAGAGATGTCTGTATCACTTAGCCACAAGTGAGGGATCAGTAGACAGGAGGGTGCATAATGTTGTGTATTTATTTAAGAATGGCCGTAAAAATAAGCCAGGGAACAGCAGATGTCAGTAATGGAAAAGTTACTGGAGAGGATTCTGAAAATCAGGATCTACCTGCATTTAAAAAGACAAGGAAAATCCATGTCTCACCATTTCTGTTCCTTTGAAGAAACGACCAAGAGGTGGGAAGGGGTCTAGAGCCATCAAAGGCAGAGTGTTATTGGTTGTCTGCAAACATTTTAGCAAAGACTTTGACAAAGGTCCCTCACAGTAGGCTGCTCCAGGTGAGATCACGTGGGATCCAGGGTGAGCAGCCAGCTGGATATGGATTGATGGGAAGAGGCAGAGGGTGGTGGTGGCGGGATGCTTTCAGATTGGACACCTGTAATCAGTGGTGTACCACAGGGATCACTGCTGAGTCTCCTGTTGTTTGTCAGACATATTAATGATATAGATGAGAAAGAGTTGGCAAAAGAAAGGTTGTCTATGTTTACATTTGGATCTCAATCAACTGAAAAAATGGGAAAACGGGCAAAAGAATGGGTGATAGAGTTTAACTCAGACATGTGTGAAGCGAAGCATTTTAGGAATTTAAACCAGGACTGGACGTTCACAGGGTCCAAGAAGCAGAGGTACATAGATTCCTGTGACACAGGAATAACATGCCTCTCTCACTACGTCAAGCAGGGCTGCAGCCTGGACCAGGTGTGGATGCGGAGAGTCCGGGGCTCAGCCCCCACCGCCTACTTCACCCTCAGGCAGGTCACCTACGGGTGACAGGGTGGTAAAGAATGTGTATGGCATGCTTGCCTTCTTTGCTTTGGCATTGAGTATTGGAGTTTGCAATGTACAAGTCATTGCTGAGACTGGACTGTTGACCCTGGCTATAGGAAGGATAGGAATAAATTAAGGAGGTACAGACAAGATCCACAAGGACGTTACAAAGATTGAAAGGACTAAGTTATGAGAGAAGTTTGAAGGGGTGATGTGGGGTTTTATAAAGGTGGATATTTGGGTTTTTCCCCAGGGTGGCATAGGCTTAAGATGAGAAGGGAAAGATTTAAAGGTGTCCTGAGGGTCAAACTTTCACACAGAGAGCGGTGGATCTATGGAATGAGCCTCCAGAGGAAGTGCTTGATTCTGGTACAGTTATTTGGACACAGGTAGGAAAGATTTAGAGGGATACGGGACAAGTGCAGACAAACAGGTCAGCATGGATGTTGGAGCAAAGGGGCTGTTTCCACGTTCCAGGATACCAGACTGTTCCCAACCCACACACCCAGAGCAGAATGCTAGTCCTTGCCCGAAATGTCTGATACCTCCCAGCCCCAACACACCCAGAGAAAACCAAGGATATCCACAAGGAACCTGGAAAGCCACCCACCTCCAACAAGGCAACCCTTTCCGAACATCTCCCTACCCCAGAACAAACTGCACCCTCTAAAGCAAGTCACTTCACTGGAACAGCCTGCTGACCTTACCCATAGCCCAGAGCACCAGTGGCAAGGACGAGCAGAGGCAGAATACGGATTCCCATTGGTACAGGGATTACCAGCCAGCACAACAATCCTGAGAACAAATGACAGAGCACAGTCACCACGACAGCACAGGGTGACGTACATTGGGAAGGAGAGCAGGGAGAGCACAAGTGCGAAAGAGAAAGATGTGGGGGGAAGGAGGAGAGGGAGGGGGAGAGGGGGAGGGGGAGAGGGGGAGGGGGAGAGGGGGAGGGGGAGGAGAGAGGGGGAGGAGAGAGGGGGAGGAGAGAGGGGGAGGAGAGAGGGGGAGGAGAGAGGGGGAGGAGAGAGGGGGAGGAGAGAGGGGGAGGAGAGAGGGGGAGGAGAGAGGGGGAGGAGAGAGGGGGAGGAGAGAGGGGGAGGAGAGAGGGGGAGGAGAGAGGGGGAGGAGAGAGGGGGAGGAGAGAGGGGGAGGAGAGAGGGGGAGGAGAGAGGGGGAGGAGAGAGGGGGAGGAGAGAGGGGGAGGAGAGAGGGGGAGGAGAGAGGGGGAGGAGAGAGGGGGAGGAGAGAGGGGGAGGAGAGAGGGGGAGGAGAGGGGGAGGAGAGGAGAGAGGGAGAGGAGAGAGGGAGAGGAGAGAGGGAGAGAAAGAGAGGGAGAAATGTGCTTGAAAGTGTGGAAAGGAGTGAATGTGGGGGAAAGAAACGTAGCAGAGAGAGTGAGCAAGCGGGGTGGGAGAACGTGAAAGTGGGGGTGGGAAGGAGGAAGGGAGAATGAAGAGAATGCAGGGGCTGAGAGAGTGGAGGGGGACAGCGAAGAGAGTGGGGCAGAGATCATAGAGGGTTGCAGAGAGGAGGTTGAAAACGGGAGATGAAAAGAGGAGGGTGCAGAGGCAGTAGGAGGTGCAGGCAACAGAGTAGGCAGGGCTGAGGGCAGAAAGAGTGGGGACAGAGAGCACGAGAGAGGGAGCAGGATCAGGGATGGGGAGAAGCGAGTGTGGTGAGAGAGGGGGAGACAGTGGCAGTGAGATAGCAGTGATACAGTGATGGAGAGATGGGGAAGGGGAGACTGGCAGGGAGGAGAGAGTGTCAGAGGGAGGGAGTGGCGGTGGGAAATTTGCGGCAGAGAAGAGGGAGTGGGGTGGCCGAGACAGTGGGTCAGAGCAGAGGGGGGAGAAGGGGATGAGGGAGTGGGGAGAGAGGGACGGCAAGAGAGAGAGAGCATGAACAGGAGAGGGAACAACACACACAAAATGTTGGAGGATCACAGCTAGTCAGGCAGCAACTATGGGAAAGAGTACAATCGATGTTTCGGGCTGAAACCCTTCAGCAGGAGAGAGAAAATGAGTGGGAGAGGGCATGCAGGGAAAGAGAGAGGGTGAGAGGGAGATGGCACGGGGAGGAGAGGGAGAGAGCGCGGAGAGAGATAATAGGGGAGCGAAAAAATGGGGCGTGTCAGACATGACAGGGAGCAGAGAGGGGTGACGGGTGAGAGAGGGACGGAGAGAGCGCAGGGAGGGGGAGATTGCGAGGGGGGGAGAGATAATATGGGAGCAAGATAACAGGGAGAGAGGTAACGGGATAAGTGAGAGATAACGGGGAGGGGAGACAACAGGGGAGGAGACAGTGGGGGGAGAGGGACAACAGGGAGAGGGGGACAACGGGGAGGGTGAGGGAGACAACAAGGGGAGGAGACAGTGGGGGAGAGGGACAATGGGGGAGAGGGGGACAACGGGGAGGGTGAGGGAGACAACAGGGGGAGGAGACAGTGGGGGGAGAGGGACAATGGGGGAGAGGGGGACAACGGGGAGGGTGAGGGAGACAACAGGGGGAGGAGACAGTGGGGGGAGAGGGGGACAACGGGGAGGGTGAGGGAGACAACAGGGGGAGGAGACAGTGGGGGAGAGGGACAATGGGGGAGAGGGGGACAACGGGGAGGGGAAGGGGAGGGGGAGAGTGATGGACAACGGGGAGGGAAGGGGAGACAACAGGGGGAGGAGACAGTGGGGGGAGAGGGACAACAGGGAGAGGGGGACAGTGGGGGGAGAGGGACAACAGGGAGAGGGGACAATGGGGGAGAGGGGGACAATGGGGAGGGAGATGGAGGGACAACGGGGAGACAATGGGGAGAGATACATGGGAGAGGAATAGTGGGGGTAGAGAGAGATAGCGGGGGGGTAGGGATAGTTGGGGCTAGAGATAGCAGGGGGGTAGGGATAGTTGGGGCTAGAGATAGCAGGGAGAAAGATAACGGGGAGAGAGAGAAAGAGATAGAGACTAGGGACAGAGCCGGTATGGGAGAGCAACGCACAAAATTCCGGAAGGACTCAGCAGACCTGGCAGCACCTATGGAAGGAAATAAATAATCAACATTTGAGACCCTCCTTCGGAAGGGGTAAAGGCCCGAAATAAGGTGTGTGGAGGGGTGGAGAGAGAGGGTGCGCAGTTAGAGACGCAGTGGAGGGGGATGAAGCGAGCAGAGGGGAGAGAGATGGAGGTGGATGGAAGAGTAAAGTAGGGAGCGGGAGTAATGAGAAGGGAGGATGGATGAGTTTTAGGAGAGGGCGTCGGGGCGTTTGAAGCAAGCGGGTGAGGAAAAGGTTTGAGTAGTCTGACCTGAGGCGCGCTCCCGCCCGGACTCTGCTCTGCCGGCCGCTCTCGGCTTTATAACCCGGCTGTGGCCAGCTGTTGCAGCGATGGGACGTGTCGCGCTGCGGGGTGAACACAGCTGGGTCCCGGCTCATTGGAGCGGCGGCCGGACTCAGGGGATTAGTGGTCGGATCCGGGTCGGCAGCTTCCGTCCCGTCCCGGAGCCCCGGTCAACACACAATGAGCTCCAGCTGTTACCCTGACAGTGTTCGACCAAAGCTGGTGGGGGAAGGCGAGCCTGTGTGAGGGATGGGGAGCGAGAGGGAGGGGTGAGCACCTGGGTGAGACGGGGTATGCATGTGTGAGAGGGGAGATTGGGGGGAATAAGCGGTGTCATGTTGCCAAATCCCTTCAGTCCGAGCTCCCGAGCACGTCCGTGATCGCCTCTTGGCCACGAGGGAGGTAGGGCCCTGGAAGGATGCCACTCGTGACCTTTGACCAGCCCTGCATAGAAGGTGCGGCTCCAACTCACGTCTCATCTGGCCGCGGGACATGCAGCAGGGGCAGTACTTTCTCCACCCCATCCCAATGTAGGTTCTCTACTCGAAACAGGGTCCCGGCGCATATGAATGTGGCCTGACGGCGGCATTTGGCAAGTTGGTCTTGCTGATTACGGGGGTTCGGAAGTTTGCGATGCAGTTATATTTGACATCGTTGAAACTGCACTTAGAGTACCACATGCAGTTTTGAACACCCTGTTAGAAGAACAATGTTATTAATTAGCAAGAATGTAGAAAAGAGTTATAGTACCAAGATGTTGCCTGGACTTGCAGGAGAGGTTGTGTGGACTAGGACTTTACTCCCTGGAATGTAGGAGATTGCGGGGCGACCTCATAGAGGTAGATAAGATTATAAAGAGCACAGACAGGGAGAAAGCAGGCTTTATCCCCAGGGGGGAGTGTGGACACAAGGGGACACAGGATTAAAATCAGAAGTGAGAGATTTAAAGGGACATCAGGGGCAGTTTCTTCACACAGTGGGTGGTGAATATTTGGAATGAGCTGTCAGAAATACTGGCTAAGGCAGCACAGTAGCAATATTTAAAAGCCTCAGTAAGTACAGGACTGGGAGAGGTTCAGAGGGCTGTGGACCAAACACATGCAGATGGGACTAGTTCACTGGGCAACACAGGCAGTGCGGATGAGTTGAGCCAAAGGGCCTGTTTCCTTGCTGTATGAATATGAACATATCAACAATTTCCACAACTGCTTTCTCCTTGTGTATCCATCATCCTGTCAAGGTGGGTCCGAGTATGTGACGGAAGTGGGTGTAAATGCAGTGGGACACTACTCTGGGATGCTGAATTCCAGCCCAAGACTGGAGGTATTTTATTGAGACAGTGAACCACAAGCAAATCCAATATTACAGGAACAAGCAAGCTTTGTGACATCCATCAAATGCCCCACCAAAACGCTATTGACAGAGCCCACTACAGGAAGTCACGATATACGGGGACAGCTTTCAAATGCATGGATAGCACTCTACAACAGTGAATAGAATCCCACCATTACAGCAGTGACAAAGTCTCTCCTCCCCGTGACACAGAGACCACCTGCTCCCAACATTAAATAGGCACAGTTTTGTTGCAATCCCCTTTCACACCAGCTCTGGGTGGTGACAAGAAGTTCACTTCCAGACACATCTCTTCTCCCATCTGCATCCTTGGCCATCAGCAGTTCGTCCCCTTTCTTGTATTCAGGAGCAGTCGAAGGGGGGTCCCCACACCGTAGGCACGGACAAAATATTTGCCCTCTTTCTTGGGAATGTGCCAGCACTTTGGGCACCGAATCCGATACTTCTTGTATCTGTGGGAACAACAGGGAGCTCAGGTGGGGAGGGGGAAGAGAAAGCGTGTACACTCCAGATGCAGGAGAAGGGTCAGCACTGGAAGCAGATAGGGAACTGGCCAGAAGAGCAGCACGGAGTAGGACTGAAGCAATGTACAGACAGGAGAACGGGAACACACAAAAACAGGAGACCAAGCTGCCCAACCATTGACCATCAGTTTTAATCTGCCTCCTCTGTGACTGCAATCCCCTGGTCTTCCTAACTCTACCCACTTCCCCTTTAATTTGCCCCAGTGATCCACCACCCTCCTGGCAGGGAATTCCAGAGATTTATCACTTTATTGAGGAGGTTGGAGCACCACTGATTCATGCGACCATCACGGCTGCATGGATAAAAATCAGAAATAAGATCATGTGGATGGGACTCAACTGCAGCCTCCTTCCACCAATAATCAGAAGTAACAGGAGGAGCAAATATGTAGTGGGGGGAGGGGAACAGAAATGCAAGTTGTTCAAGTTGATGATTTTAAATTTCCTAATATCAACAGGGACAACCAACAATGCACCAGAGAATTAGATGGGGAGAAATGAAGTTTTCTGAAATTACAAGGCCTCATTAGAAAAAGGGCTACCCTACTAGAAGAGTACTTTGTAGTGACCATAATTTTTATTAGTTTCAAGATATGGAGCAAGATCAAATTGGTCCAGAAGACCACAAGAGATAGGAGCAGAATTAGGCTATTTGGGCCATTGAGTCTACACTGCTATTTCATCATGGCTGATCCATTTTCCCACAACCCCATTCTTCTGCCTTCTCCCCCATAACATTTCACACAATGACTAGTCAAGAACCCATCAATCTCCACTCTGAATATGCCCAATGACTTGACTTCCACAGCTGCCTGTGGCAACAAATTTCACAGATTAACCACCTTCTCATCTCTATTCTAAATGAGCATCCCTCTATTCAGAGGCTGTAGCTCTGGTTCTAGACTCCTGTACTATAGGAAGCATCCAGTCCATATCCACTCCATCAAAGCCTTTCAACATTCAATCAGTTTCAATGAGCTCCCCTACATCCTTCTAAATTACAGCAAGTACAGGCTCAGAGCCAAACACTAATTCAATAGCCCTTTCATTCCCAGAATCATTCTGATAAACCTCTTCTGAACCCTCTCCAATGTCCTTTCTTAGCATTCTTTCTTAGATAAGGGGCCTCAAACTGCTCACAATATTCTAAATGAGACCTCACCAGTCCCTTATAAAACCACAGCATTAAACCCTTGCTTTTATATTCTAGTCCTCTCACAACAAATGCAAACATTGCATTTGCCTTCCTCATGACCAACTCAACCAAGAGGTTCGTCTCAAGGGAATCCTGCATGAGAGCTCCCAAGTCCCTTTGCACCTGTGTGTTTTGAATTTTCTACCCATTCAGAAAATAGTTTTCACATTTATTTCTTCTATCAAAGTGCATTACTATACACTTCCCAACACTATTCCATCTGTCACTTCTTTGCCTGGTCTCCTAATCGGTCCAAGTCCTTCTACAGCTTTCCTGCCCCTCTATCCATCTTTGTCATCCACAAACTTGGCCACAAAGCCAATTAAATCATCTAAATCATTGACATACAATGTAAAAAGCAGTCCCAACACTGAACCATACTGAACACTACTAGACACTAGCAACCAACCAGAAAAGGTTCCCATTATGCCCATTCCTTGCCTCCTGCCAATCAGCCAATCTTCCATCCATGCTGGAATCTTTCCTGTGATGCCATGGGCTAACTTGTTAATCAGCCTCATGTGTGACACCTTGTCAAAGGCCTTCTGAAAGTCCAAGTACACAACATCCACTAATTCTCCTTTGACTATCCTGCATGTTACTTCATCAAAGAACTCCAGAAGATTTGTCAGGCAAGGTTTTCCCTATGCTGACTTTGGCCTTTTTTAAAAAAAAAAAACATTTGCCTGCAAGTACCCTGAGACCTTATCCTTAACAATAAACTACAACATCTTCCCAACCACTGAGGTCAGGCTAACTGGCCTATGGTTTCCTTTCTTCTGCCTCCCTCCTCTCTTGAAGAGGAGAGTGACATTTGCAATTTTCCAGTCCTCTGGAACCATGCCAGAACCTAGTGATTCTTGAAAGATCATTACCAATATTGACAATCACCCCAGTCACCAATTTCAGAATTCTGGGGTATAGTTTATCTGGTCCAGGCAACTTGTCCACCTTTAAACCTTTCAGCTTCGCAACCACATCCTCCCTAGTAATAGCAATTGAACTCACTTCTGCTCCCAACACACTCGAACTTCCAGCAAACTGCTTGTGGTTTCTACTAGATGCACAATATACGTTTATTTCTTCTGCCATTTCATTGTCCCACCCCCCCCCCCCCCCCATTACTACCTCACCAGCATCATTGTCCAGTGGTCTAATATCTATTCTCTCCCCTTTTTTATTCTTTATAAGCCTGAAAAAAATTGATATTCTTTCATATTATTGGCTTTCTTAACTTCATATTTCATCTTCTCCCCTTATGGTTTTTATAGTTGCCTTCTGATTTTTTTTTTGATTTTTTTTAAACTTTCCAGTCCTCAAACTTCCCACCAATATTTGCTCAATTATATGCTCTCTCTCTTTTGGCTTTTTCTGTTTTTAAACTTCCCTTGTCAGTCATGGTTGTGTCATCCTGCCTTAGAATACTACTTCTTTGGTATATATCCATCCTATACCTTCTGAATTTCCCCCAAAAAACACCAGCCATTGCTGTTCTGTCACCTGTTCTAATCAACTTCGGTCAGCTCCTCTTTCATGGCTCTATATTTCTCTTTACTGCACTGTAATACTGATAAATCTGACTTTAGCTTTCTACCCCCACCCCCCAAATGCAGAGTGAACTCTATCATATTATAATCACTACCTTCTAAGCGTTACTTTGTCTTAAACTCCAAAATCAAATCCATTAACAGTCGATATCACACTCTAGTTGGGATTTTGATGTACAGTGCCTATAGAGTATTCACTACCCCCTCCCCCCAGAAGTTTTCATGTTTTATTGTTTTTCTTGACACTAATCAACAGAAAAGACACTGTGTCAAAGTGAAAACAAATTTCTACAAATTAATCTAAATTTATTACAATTATCTGGTGTTTAATAATTGATTGCATAATTACTCACCCCCTTCAGATCTATTTAATAGATGTACCTTTGGCAATTACACCCTTGAGTCTGTGTGGATATGTCTCTATCAGCTTTGCACATTTAGACACTGCAATTTTCCCCCATTCTAATTTACAAAACTGCTCAGGCTCTGTCAAATTGCTTCGGGATTATGAATGAACTGCCTTTCAAGTCCAGCCACAAATTCTCAATTGGATTGAGGTCTGCACTCTGACTTGGCCAATCCAGGACATTAATTTTGTTGTTTTTGAGCCACTACTGTGTAGCTTTGGGCTTTTTACCTGGGGTCATTGTCCAGGGCCTGCTGCAGTGAAGCATCACCACAGCATGATGCAGCCACCACCAGGCTTCATGGTGGGGATAGTTGTTTTTGTTGATGTGCGGTGTTTGGCTTATGCCAATCATAGCATTTAGTCTGACAGCCAAAAGCTCAATTTTGGTTTAATCTGGTCATAGAACCTTCTTCCAGCTGACTTCAGAGTCTCCCACTTGCCTTCTGGCAGCCTCTAGCTGAGATGTCGTGAGGTTTTTTTCCTCTTCCCCCTCAAAAAAAAGTGGCTCTCTCTTTGCCACTCTCCCATAAAGCTGCAACTGGTGAAGCACCCGGGCAACAGTTGTTGTATCCGCAGTCTTTCCCATCTCAGCCACTGAAACTTGTAACCCCTCCAGGATTGTCAAAGGTCTCTTAGTGGCCTCCCTCACTAGTTCCCTTCATGCACAGTCACTCCGTTTTTGAGGGCTACCTGCTTGAGACAGATTTACAATTGTGACATATTCTTTCCATTTCTTGTTGATTGACTTAACTGCACTCCAAGGAATATTCAGTGACTAGGAAATATTCTTGTATTCATCTCCTGATTTATGCTTTTCTGTAACCCTTTTGTAGAGTTGCTTGGAGTGTTCTTCTGTCTTCATGGTGTAGTTTTTGCCAGGATACTGACTCACCAGCAGTTGGACCTTCCAGATACAGGTGTATTTTTACTACAATCAATTGAAACACTGTGACTGCACACAGGTGATCTCCATTTAACCAATTATGTAACTTCTAAAACCAATTAGCTGCACCAGAGATGATTGGTGTGTCATATTAAGGGGAGGTGAATACTTGTGCAATCAACTATTTTGTGTTTTATATTTGTAAATAATTTAGATCACTTTGTAGAGATCTGTTTTTGTTTTGACACAAGTCTTTTTCAGTTGACCAGTACCAAAAAAAAGCCAAATTAAATCCATTGTGATTCAATGTTTAAAACAATAAAGCATGAGAACTTCCAAGAAGCTGAAAACTTTTTATAGGCACTCTATTGATTAAGAAAACTTCGAGTACATTTGACAGTCTGTCCATTTACAGTATGGCAGTCCCAGTCAATGTGGATAGTTAAAAATCACCTATCTCAATCTTATTTTTCTTGCAACTGTCTGCTACCCCTCAACAAATTTGCTCCTCCAAATTGCACTGACTCTTTGGTGAACTACAATACAATCCCATGAATGTGGTCATCCCTTTCTTATTCCTCAGTTTCACCCACATAGCTTCAGTAAATGTGCTTTCTAGTCTGTCCTATCTGAGCACTACTGCATGTTTTCCCTGACTAATGCCAACTCTCCCCCTTTAATGCCTCCTGCTCTATCATATCTAAAACAAGAGAACCCCAGAACCTTGAGCTTCCAGTCCTGCCCCTCCTACAAGCAAATCTCTCTAATAACTAAAATGTCATAATTCCACATGCTCCATCTCATCAGCCTTGCCTACAATACTCCTGCATTGAAATAGATGCAACCCAGAGCATTCCTATCATGCTCAGCCTTTCACAATTGCGGTCTTTGTATGTGGGCTTAACATCATTTTTCCCCACAACCATTTCACGATTGGACCCAACACTCTGGTTTCCCATCGCCCTGCAGCTCTACTTTAAAACCCCTCAAAGCAGCATTGTTGCACCTGAACAGGAGGGGTACCAAACTATCTCATCTGTACAGGCTACCTCCCTGAAATAGAGCCCAATGATTCCAAAAATTGGAAACCCCTCCCTCCTGCATCATCTCTAAATACTTAAACTGTATTTTTTTCCTATTTCTACAATGGCTGCCTAACCTTCCCTCTTTCTCCCTCACCCAGTTACACATGTCCTGCACCTTATGCACAACCATTCCATGCATCTGCCATCAATCAACTCATCAGCTTCCCAAGTGTTCAGGAGTTCACACAGCTCCAGTTCCCGACACTATCTGTACAAGGCTGCAGCTGGATACTCTTCTTACAGGTGTAGTAATCAGGGACATCGGAGGTTTTTAATCGTTCCACATCCTGCAAGATGAGAATTCCACTGTCTCTCCCAACCTTTTGGGAAAAACCCTGTTCACTTTCACCCTATCTATATCCCTCACAATGTTGCACACCTCTACAAGATCTGCCCTCGTTCCCCTGCATTCCTGCAACTAATGCCCCAATTTATTGAACCTTTCCCTATAATGCAGGTTCTCATGTATACAAAATTATGAGTGGTTTAGATGGGGTTAATACAAGCAGCTTCCACCCCCCCCCCCCCGCCCCCCAGATGGAACTAGAACTAGAGTTTAAAATAAGATAAATTTGGATGAGTACATGGATAGGAGGGGCATGAAGGATTATTGTCCAGATGTGGGTCAATGGAACTAGGGAGAATAACCATTGAGCATTGACTAGATGGGCTGAACAACCTGCTACTGTGTTGTAGTGCTTTATGATTGTTTATCAAGGCCAATGTGCCAAAAGCTCTCTTTATGATCCTGTCTACCTATGACACTTAAATTATGGATCACAATTCCCAGGTCACTTTGTTCTACTGTACACCCCCAGTACCCTAACATTCACTGTATGTTAGGCAACCCAACCCAATGCTGTTGGAACAGCATTCCAACAGCTGTTTTTTTAAGATCACTTTTCCCAGCTGGTTGAGATCATGCAGCAAGCTTTAATAGTCTTCCTCACTATCCATTGGAAGCACCTCCCTCCCCCTCCCCCCACAATCTTTGTATCATCAATAAGTTTGCTGATCCAATTTACTACATCATCTCAATCATACCATAGATGGTATACAACAATGAGAGAACTATTTACTACCACTCTCTGGCTTCTCCCATTCAGCCAATGTTGAACCCAATTGACTACTTCATCTTGAGTGTCAAATAACTTAACCTAGACCAGCTTCCAATGTAGGACTTTGGCAAAGTCCTTGCTAAAGTTCATGTAGACAACATCCACTACCTTTCCTTCATCAATCTTCTTGGCAACCTCAAAAAACTCCAAGGTTGGTTAGACATGAGCTGCCACGCACTAAACATCGTTGGCCATCTTCATAGGCCTTGCCTATCCAAATACATGTACATTCTGTCCTTTAGAATACCTTTCAACTATTTACCGTCACCAGGTGTCTGGATCACTGACCCACATTTCCTGGCTTATTCCTAGAACCTTTCTTGAATAACAGAGCATCATTAGCTATTCTGCAGTCCCCTGGCAACTCACCCATAGCTAAGGATGTTTTACATCTCTCTGCCAGGGCCTCTGCAATTTCTGCACTAGCCTCCCACAAGGTCCAAAGGGATATCTCAAACAGTTCTGGGGATTTATCCAACCCAATTCACTCTCAGGTTTATGAGATAATGGGCAAGGCTGGCAGAAGTAGGGAATCGTACTTAACTAGGGACATGGGGGATCTGTTCAGGAAATAAAAGCCAACAGATATGAGGTATAGGCACTGGGGGGGGGGGGGTCACACAAGTCCTTGTGGAGTACAAGTGATGTGCAGGAACTCTTGGGGAAGCTGGAGGGCAAAGAGAGTACACGAGACATCCCAACAGATAAGGTAAAGGAGAATCCTTAAAGATTCTCTAAGTCAGTGAGAGTAAAAGTTGTTAGGGAAGGAGAAGGATCCTTGAGCATCAGTGTGGGAACTTGCATGTGGAGCTACTTGAAACTGAATCAGTCTTAGATAAATACTTCTCACCAATGCTTACTGTGAAGGAGGACATGGGAAAGGTTCACATGTTGAATCAGATCAACATTACTACCAATGTTGTGTTGGAGGGAGTTTGAGGAGGTGGTGAAGATGGAGCTGTGGATATTGTTGACATGGATTTTAGTAAAGAGTTTAACGAGGACCTTCATGGGAGGCTGGTCCAAAAAGTTAATTAATTGTTATCTTGACAAATACAACCTGCACCCTAATACAGACCTTCCTCTCTCCCTCCCCCTACCCCCCAAAACAGATTCATCTTCACTGATCCAGTCCTGGTGAAAAGGTCAAGGAGTGGGGGTTGGTGAGTGAGGGTGGGGGGGGGGCAGGGGCTCTCTGGTACCTGATCCCACAGGCATTACACAGTGGAGTCCCATCCTCAGCATCTCTCCACAGCGGTGTTTTCTGGGTTCCACAGGAGGCACATCTCCTCATTCCTGTAATGCAGACAGTGCAAGAGCTTTTACTGCCCAGGGTCCAAGCACTGACCTATCCCCTCATTGATCCCCACTCACTTCCTTATTGACCCATCCCCTCACTAATCCCATCTTCTTACTGACCCACCCCCTCACTGACCCCTCCTCCTTATTGACCCATCTGCTCATTAACCCCATCTTCTTATTGACCCATCCCCTCACTAACCCTCACTGACCCCACCTCCTTATTGACCCATCCCCTCACTAATCCCATCTTCTTACTGACCCACCCCCTCACTGACCCCTCCACCTTATTGACCCATCTGCTCATTAACCCCATCTTCTTATTGACCCATCCCCTCACTAACCCTCACTGACCCCACCTCCTTATTGACCCACCCCCTCACTGACATGTCCTCTCAACCCAATCTGACCCCAGTGACTTGCCCCACACTGACCACATCCCATCCCTCTCACCCTTTCTTCCACAAGGCTGTACACGGACCGACTCTGGGATCCGTGCAATTACCCTTCCCCTCACTGACTCAACCCCACTGAACCCTGGCCCTCACTCACTCTGGTGGCCAGGATACGGGTCCTCCTCGGAGCTGCTGAGCCGGGGGGTCGACGGGGTCTCCTGATGACCCAGAGAGTGGGATCGGAACCTGGTCAACTTCTGCTGCAGCCCTGGGCTGAGAGAGAGAGGGTCTAGGGGTCAGAGAACTAGGAGTATCGAGACCTAATTATGTTGGGCAGTGCTGTGCAAAGGAGACGGAGGGTGTAGGGGTGATGAGCTCATGGAGGGGTCAGTGGGAGAGAAAGTGGTAGGAGTGAGGTGTTGGAGGGGGTGGAGAATGAGACCTACCTGTAGTGGGCAGGTGATGTGCAGACGGCAGTCAAGGTGACCCACCAGCTCTCTCTCCATGCAGACGGTGACACCCTGGAAGGTGGGGTCCCCACTCTGGGCACTACGCTGGGGATGGGGGCTGTTTACGGGGGGTCCTTGTGCGGACAAGTGCTGAGGGATGTGTGTGGGGGTCTGTAGACGACATGGGCCAGTGGTCATCCCTTCCCTGACCTTTTCCCCCCACCCTGTCCTCTCTCCCCCTCTGCACATCTGAAGCTTGACATGATCCAGGGTCATACCCGTTCCCAACCTCTCTGCTCACTGGACAGGGGTCTCCACTGACACCAGCACCACCTTGAAACTCCTCTGCCCAGAGTCCAGGGGAACTGACAGGGGGAAAGGTCACCATCCTGGGAGGGGTAGGGGCAGGGAGAAAGCTAGTAGTCCCGAGGGTGTGACCCTCCTCCTGAGGGTTGGGATTGTTGTTCATCGAGGAAGGGTCATGGCTTGTAAATGGTGGCTCCAGTTTGGCCGCTTCCTGCATGAGGGAGAGGATGGTGGATTCAGGGACCTCATAGGAGTCACGCGGGTGGATCCTATCGGGGGCAAGGGACAAGGGGGACACATCAGAGGGAAACCTGCAAGAAAACAAAACAAAGCCCAGGTGAAGCAACAACACCCAGAGGCCCAACCATCTGTCCCCTTCTTCCCTCACCACAACACCCCCCTCCCACAGCCCAGACACCCCGTCAAACCACCCACCTCCCCCACCTAGCACCCTCTCACTCACAGAAACAGCTTCCCGGCCCCCACCACCAGGCACCTAGAGAACAAGGCAAGTGTGGTCACAGGGTTGGGTTAATCATGAGCCCTATAATTCTCTCCCCAACCAAAGGCAAGAGTTCAGCTGGGGTCAAACGGTGAGGGTGAGGCTACCACAAACCCAGTGTCATGTCTGCATCCACATTCTCTCCTGAGGACTGACAAACCCCAGCAGGGGCACAGCACGGGGACAAGTGGACACCCCAGGCATTCAAAGGAAGTGATGAGATCATTCCTGGGAACCCACCACTTCTCCATGCATTTGGCTGGAACCCTGTCTTCCTATGGTCAGAGGTAGATGAGAGACAGAAGTTCAGAAATTGTCCCAGCAGGTTTTTGGGAGATGACTGGTGCCCGATCAAACCAAGCACCATTCACTCAGTGAGCATGGCTCCTCTGAGTGGATCTGTTGGGGAGGTGAGAGGGGTGGGAGTGCAAGCAGGAATGTCCTACACCAGGAGACAGATTCCATTATTGACTTATGTTCCTGGGGGGATGAGAGGGTGGCAAAGGTGCCTGCGGGTGTGTCAGAGCCACAGAACACAGCTCAGGTGACACTGGCCAAAGCCCAGTCCCTGGAACTGGAGGAACTGATGGAGGAGGGTGGTAGATCAATAACAAGGAGACAGGAGTGGGCACAGAGCAGAGGTTAGTGGGAGTGACCAGTGCCAGGTCCACTACACACTGTGTGAAGTAGAGGGATTGGAATCAACTTATTATTGTCATTTATAGAGGTACAGTGAAAAGCTCGTTCATACTGATTAGATCATTACACGGTGTGTTGAGGTAGTCCAAGGCAAAACATTAACAAACAACAGAATAAAATACAAGAGCTACAGAGAAAGTGTAGTGCAGGCAGACGATAATGTGTAAGGCATAACGGGGTAGATTGTGAGGTGAAGAGTCCATCTTATCGTATTAGGGGAAACTTCAATAGACTTGAAACAGTGGGGTAGAAGCCATCTTTGAGCCTGGTGGTACTTGCTTTTCTGCCCATTGGGAGAGGGGGAGAAAAGAGAGTGTCCAGAGTGGGTGGGGTCATTGAATATGCTGACTGCTTTGCTGAGGCAGCGAGGCGTAGACAGAGTCCATGGAGGGGAGGTTGGTCCCTATGATGTGCTGAGCTGTGTCCACAACTCTCTGCAGTTTCTGGCAGTCACAGGCAGAGCTGTTGCCGTACCAAGCCATGATGCATCCAGATAAAATGCTTTCCACGGTGCATCAATAAAAATTAGTAATGGTCGATGGGGACGTGCCAGGTTTCTTTAGCCCCCTGAGGAAGTTGAGCATTGGTGATCTCTCTTGGCCTTGACATCAACATGTTTGGACCAGGACAGGTCGTTTATAATGTTCACTCCTAGGAACTTGAGGTTCGCAATCAATTCGTAAGAAGGCAGAGCAGAGTGATGATGGTGCTAAATGGCAACTCCTTTGCTTGCATCTTCAGAAACAGCTCTATTTCCATCTTTAATATCTCTATTTTTCCCTTTCAGGGTTCTTTTGAAGACTCTGACCTGGAGTTACGCACTGACTACGGTTCTTTGTGGGTATGGGACACATTCTCGGGGTTTCGTAACCAGCCATTGTTGTTCAGCACACCAAGGGCTCGGCCTAAGTATTCGGCTCGACTTTGGAAGCCTAGGATCTCAGGGCTCTGGAGACGGGTGGATCAAGGGTCAGTGTCACATCAGGAGACCCATGTGTCATCGGGGGGGGGGAGTCAGAACATCAGCAGCTATACGTCCAGAGACTCGTGATCTTTGGGCACAGAGCTCAAATAAAAAGCAATATAATGAACTTTTAACATTGTAAACTAGTGAGTTGTTTGTTATGTCTCCTCACTCACTGTGAAAACAGAGACATCTCTTTCCCCCTTATTGGGGGGGGAGAGAGAGCCTGTGGTATGTTGAATACTGGGTGAACAATGTAGTCTTTGGGTTAACTGCAAGTCTGTGTTTTTGCTGTTGCTTTGCTCATGGTGGTGGGTGCCAATGTTTTTTTTTGCCGTTCAGGGGAGGGGGGGATTGTTGCTTGCTGCCACTTATGCGTGGGAGGGAGGAGCCGGGGGGTGGACTTTGGGGTTCTAACTGTCATTCATTCTTTGGGGCATTCCTCTGTTTTCGTGGATGTTTGTGAAGAAAAAGAATTTCAGGATGTATATTGTATACATTTCTCTGACATTAAATCGGACCTTTGATTCAGCCTCAACACAGCTGATGCAAACAGGAGCATGTGCACTGTCTCCCCCACCAATGGCCAGTTCTTTGATTTGCCCAGTGAACAAAGTTATTTTTGTTCTGTGGGCACCGCGAGCTGCGAAGAGGTTGCCAGTGTGGAGCAGGGATGATCCCAGCAGCAGCCCATTTTCCTGGGAGGCCAACCATCCCAACAATTGAAATGGATGGGTGCAGGAGCCGCAGAAGGTTGCTCACACTCTCCCACCGTGCCGGGTCACCCACCTGTCAGCCACTCCTGCGGCCCCTCCCAGAGCGGACGCCTCGGAGCCCCGAGCTCCCATCCTCAGCCCGGATGAATGGAGGCACAAGTTGAGTGCAGACTCTGCCGAACCTCCCAGACGTAGCTGGTCCACCTCAGGGTCTGGGGGGTCGAGACATGGAGGGGACAACAGTTCCAGCAGGGAGAAGTCAGGGGCCTTACACTCAAAGAGAAGGCTGTCATCCATGGATGGGCTGTGGGAAGAGGGGCAGAATCAATAAGGGAGGCAGGGTAGAGACAGGAGAGGGAGGGAGATGGGTGAAGGTAAAGAGTGGGGTAGGGTAGGCAGATGGGGGGGAATGATGTGAAAACAAACAGTCCACTTTCAGTGACCACTGAGGGGTATGAGGGAGAGTGAGAAAACCCACAATGATCTATGACCCCACTCCCTCCAGTATGCCCTGCAATCACATCCTGCTATCCACCCCTTCACCCTCCCACCTAAAAATACCTCTCAACACACCCCACAATCTCCAACCCCTTACCCACTCTTCTCTACCCAGACTAGGAAACAGGGAAGGGGGGGTCACACTGGGGGGGGGGGGGTGGTAGGTTGGGGTTACTAGGTCAGAGAGGAGAGGGGCTGATCTTCATGGGACCAGGACACAGACACCCTTCTGGAAATACACTACCAGAACCTTCCACATCATAAACTACCTCCTGACCAGTCCCTCCCTTCCCCCCTCCCTCCACAGGTCCAACCCTCCCCACATACAAAACACTTCCCCCTCCTCAGAGACCCTACCCCCTCCTCCTCCTCCTCCTCGTCCTGTGAGAAACACCAACAGCCTACACCTCGTGCTCCGGTGTCCAGCAGCCTCCCACCCTCCTCCGACTCTAGAACCTTTAATCATCCACAGCTGCATTTAATTGCCTACATCTGCTGTCTTGAGGCTGCTTAAAGGGACAGTGCACCAGGGCTCATGTCTCAGTACCACCCCTCCCAAAGTGTGACCCTCCCTCAGTACCACCCCTCCCAAAGTGTGACCCTCCCTCAGTACTGTCCCTCCCACAGTGTGACCCTCCCTCAGTACCACCCCTCCCACAGTGTGACCCTCCCTCAGTACCGTCCCTCCCACAGTGTGACCCTCCCTCAGTACCACCCCTCCCACAGTGTGACCCTCCCTCAGTACTGTCCCTCCCACAGTGTGACCCTCCCTCAGTACCAACCCTCCCACAGTGTGACCCTCCCTCAGTACTGTCCCTCCCACAGTGTGACCCTCCCTCAGTACCACCCCTCCCACAGTGTGACCCTCCCTCAGTACTGTCCCTCCCACAGTGTGACCCTCCCTCAGTACCACCCCTCCCACAATGTGACCCTCCCTCAGTACCGTCCCTCCCACAATGTGACCCTCCCTCAGTACTGTCCCTCCCACAGTGTGACCCTCCCTCAGTACCACCCCTCCCACAATGTGACCCTCCCTCAGTACTGTCCCTCCCACAGTGTGACCCTCCCTCAGTACCACCCCTCCCACAATGTGACCCTCCCTCAGTACCACCCCTCCCACAATGTGACCCTCCCTCAGTACTGTCCCTCCCACAGTGTGACCCTCCCTCAGTACCACCCCTCCCACAATGTGACCCTCCCTCAGTACTGTCCCTCCCACAGTGTGACCCTCCCTCAGTACCACCCCTCCCTCAGTACTGTCCCTCCCAAAGTGTGACCCTCCCTCAATACCACCCATCCCTCAGTACTGACCCTCCCTCGATACCACCCCTCCCACAGTGACCCTCCCTCAGTAATGTCCCTCCCACAGTGTGACCCTCCCTTAATACCACCCCTCCCACAGTGTGACCCTCCCTCAGTACTGTCCCTCCCACAGTGTGACCCTCCCTCAGTACCACCCCTCCCACAGTGTGACCCTCCCTCAGTACTGTCCCACCCACAGTGTGACCCTCCCTCAATACCACCCCTCCCTCAGTACTGACCCTCCCTTGATACCACCCCTGCCACAGTGTGACCCTCCCTCAGTAATGTCCCTCCCACAGTGTGACCCTCCCTCAATACCACCCCTCCCTCAGTACTGTCCCTCCCAAAGTGTGACCCTCCCTCAATACCACCCCTCCCTCAGTACTGACCCTCCCTCGATACCACCCCTCCCACAGTGTGACCCTCCCTCAGTAATGTCCCTCCCACAGTGTGACCCTCCCTTAATACCGCCCCTCCCACAGTGTGACCCTCCCTCAGTACTGTCCCACCCACAGTGTGACCCTCCCTCAATACCACCCCTCCCTCAGTACTGACCCTCCCTCGATACCACCCCTCCCACAGTGTGACCCTCCCTCAGTAATGTCCCTCCCACAGTGTGACCCTCCCTTAATACCACCCTCCCACAGTGTGACCCTCCCTCAATACCGACCCTCCCTCAGTACTGTCCCTCCCACAGTGTGACCCTCCCTCAATACCACCCCTCCCACAGTGTGACCCTCCCTCAGTACTGTCCCTCCCACAGTGACCCTCCCTCAATACCACCCCCCCACAGTGTGACCCTCCCTCAGTACTGTCCCTCCCACAGTGTGACCCTCCCTCAAAACCACCCCTCCCACAGTGTGACCCTCCCTCAGTACTGTCCCTCCCACAGTGTGACCCTCCCTCAATACCACCCCTCCCACAGTGTGATTCTCCCTCAGTACTGTCTTCCCATAGTATGAAGCTCCCTCAATACCACCCCTCCCACATTGTGACCCTCCCTCAATACTGACCCTCCCTCAGTACTGTCCCTCCCACAGTGTGACCCTCCCTCAATACCACCCCTCCCACAGTGTGACCCTCCCTCAGTACTGTCCCTCCCACAGTGTGACCCTCCCTCAATACCACCCCTCCCACAGTGCAATTCTCCCTCAGTACTGCCCTCCCTCAATACCACCCCCTCCCACAGTGCGATTCTCCCTCTGTACTGCCCCTCCCATAGTGTGATTCTCCTTCATTAGTGTCGCTCCCAGTGTGACCCTCCCTCAACACCAGCCCTCCCACAGTGTGAAGCTCCCTCAGTACTGCCTCTCCTGTAGTGTGATTCTCCTTCAGTGCTGCCCCTCCCACAGGAACAGTCACAGTAGCTGAGTTTAGCCACACAGGGACTTAGCCCTGGTTGACCTGGGCAATGTTCTTGACCCCCGTTCCCCCCACCCCAATGAGACCAGCTCAAAACTCCCGGTGTTAATGTGATAATGGGAAGTTTCCCAAATCAGTCCACATGGGAGCAAGAGTGGAGTGTTCACTGAGCTGGGAGTAAATAGTCACCAAGGGACAGCAGTGGATGTGTAGAGAGATAGTTCATGGAGTCATTCAGTGGTAGTGTCAGTGGAATTTCATTTACCCCTGTATTCACTCCCAGGGAGGTAAAATGTCACCCTAATTTCTGGACAGTCTCAGGTAGAGGGGCAGCGAGAGGGAGAGGTGGTTGGAGTGTTGGGGAGAGCCAGTAAGGAAGAGGAAGAGGTGGAGGTGTATGAGGAGGGAGAATTGAGGGGTGGAGATGGAGAGAGTGTAGAGAGAGAGGAAAGTTGGAGGGTGGGGGGAATTTGTGGATGTTTGGATCTGACCCTGTACCCATGTTCAATGTCCGTTCGAAGTGAGGGGGAGTACTGTGGAGCGGGGCAGGGTAACAGTGAGACCTGCACGGGTTTGGTAGAGAGCAGGAGACCTGTGGGGGAAGGGGGAGGTATGGTGACCGATGGGTTTGGGTGGAAGATCTGTGAGGGTACGGGGAGACCTGTGGAGGGTGGGTTAGGGGTGGAGACTGTATGGGTTGGGAGTGTGCAGGAGAACTGTTGGCGGTTTACTCATCTGGCCCATGCCCAGTTACAACATCCCCCTCAGGGACAGGTCTCCACTCCCGTGGTTGTTCACCCCCAACACTCGACAACAAGGCAAAGGAAAACAATTTTCCTGGACAAGCCGTCCCGTGCACTTTGGACCAGCTCTGTACCAGGCAGGACAGGCACAGCGAGTGGCTACGTGAAGACTGAGCACAGCAACTTACGGTCAGTCCTCAGCAAGCAACCTGTACGTACTCTGGGGTGATGGGGACAGGCCTCACAGTGTACCCGGGGTGAAGATGGGTACATGGTCAAAATAGCGTCCCCACAACAATGTGCTATGTGATGGGGAAGGGGAGAAAGGGAGCACAGAACTCTCCCTGGGACAGTCCATCTGAGAGACTGTGCGTGAGCCAGTGTATGTATGTCCATGAGAGACACCTTCCCCCCCCGCCCCCACAGTGTGTGGGCAGTTGCCCGTGCAGCGAGTCTCCCCTCTCCACGACACCGATGTTGTCCAAGGGAAGGGCAAGGGCCGATACAGCTTGACACCAGTGTCGTCGCAGGAGTTGCCAGAACGAGTTTGAAGGCAACGTCGGACTGCCTTAGGAACTCCAGCTCCAGATTTGTCCTCAGGGTTTACTCCCGAAGCCTTTCCCATGAGTGGGTATGGCCGCAAGGCAGCGGAGGTTTGAAATCAGAGTTTTCCCTCTCTTAACACACACAAAATGCTGGTGGAACACAGCAGGCCAGGCAGCAACTATAGAAAGCAGCACTGTAGACGTTTCAGGCCGAGACCTTGACGAAGGGTCTCAACCTGAAACGTCGACAGTTCTTCTTCCTATAGATGATGCCTGGCCTGCTGTGTTCCACCAGCATTTTGTGTGTGTTCCTTAAATTTCCAGCATCTGCAGACTCCTCATGTTTGCTTTTCCATCTCTTAGATGGACTGCCTTCCCAGGCTGACGAGCTCCATCTACCCGACATCATTTGTGCAGAATTATAAATATGAAGGGTCACCTCAGTAGGGCAATATTATAGAACTCCAATAGTCAGCAGGAACTTGTGGAGCAGATGTGTCGAGAAATTGCACGTGCTGTGAGAACAGAAGGATTTCCATACAATAGGGGCACCTCCTAAGAAAGGAGCATTACTGGATCACTCTTAGCAGAGGAGGCAGGTCAGGTACCTGAAGAGACAGCTGGAGAGTACTTTGTGTCTATGAGTTTGAATATAGTTACAGAGAAAGATAAATCAGGTCCACAGGTTGAAGCCCTAAACTGGACCAGAGCCAACTTTGAGGGCATTACGCAGGATCTAGCTGGGGTCAAAGGACTGACTCTGGAACTGAGGCAAAGGAACAGTGTGATGGATATTCAATTTCCAAGGCTGGTGGGGGGCCTTTTTGAAAGGGTCAGCTTTCTAACAAAGCAGCTGACACATCAAGATCAAAGAGTTGTTTCTGAGTAAGTTAAACTTCCAACCTATATTCTTTGTTCAGCTTCTTGTCATAATTGGGAGCCAGTTTTCAGTTGTTAATGTAAATGGCAAGCAATAATCAGTCTGAAGTTAAAGGGCCAGCTTTGCAAACAAACAGCACTGTCGATGGAGCACAGACTGCTGGGCCACAGCACCAGGCTGATGCTCAAGAGGTGCAGTGTAAAATAATGGAGCTGTATTAAACCAGACAACACTGGCTACATTATTTAAACATAGGACATAGAATAGAACAGCACAGGAACAGGCCCTCCAGCCCACAGTGTTGCACCAAACCAGCTAAAAAGTAAATCAAAATCCCCCATAAACGAATCTCTCCTACCTGCACAATGTCCATATCCCTCTATCTTCCCCACATTCATGTGCATATTGAAAAGTCTCTAATGTTTTTGCCTCTACCACCATTCCAAACAGTACATTCTAGATACCCACCACTCTCTGAGTAAAAAACTTAGCCCTCACATCCCCTTTCAACCTAACCCTTTGCATCTTCAATACATGCCCTCTGGTATTAGACATTTCCATCCTGGGAATTACTCCCTGTCTACTCTATCAATGCCTCTCATAACCATATAAACCAGGCAACAACCTGGTAAGTCTCTTTTTCAGCCTCTCCAAAGCTTCAACATTCTTCCTGTAGGCAATACTCCAGTTGTCGCCGAACCAGAGTTTTACAAAGTTGCAACATAACCTCTTGACTTTTGAACTCAGTGTCTCAACTAACAAAATTGAGCATTCCATAAGCCTTCTTAACCAGCCTATCAACCTGTGAAGCCACTTTCAAGCAGCTATGAACTTGGACCCCAAGATCTCTCTGCTCAGCAACACTATTAAGGTTCTTGCCCTTAGAAAACCTGGAACATAAATCACCCATTCCTGCCCCTCTCTCAACCAAGTTTCTGTAATGGTCATAACATCATGGTTCCTTGTACTGATCCGTGTTCTAAGTGCATCTCCTTTACCCATAATACTCCTACAAGCTCTCCGACACATCACACCTTTTATTTCGATTTTGCCTTTCAATACTTGCCCTGACATCTACCTTCCTGTCCGATCATTCGCTTACTGACCTGGTGCTCCAGTTCCCAGCCCCCTGCAAAACTAGTTTAAACCCTCCTGAGAAGCTTTAGCAAACTTCCCACCCAGGATATTGGTTCCCCTCCAGTTCAGGTGCAACCATATCTCTTGTAGAGGTCACGCCTTTCCCCAGAAAAAGGCTTTAATGATCCAAGAAATTCAAACCCACCCCTGCACAATCTCCTCAGCCACTCATTCATCCGTGTTAGCATCCCATTCCTACCTGCATTAGCCCATGCACAGGGATTCATGTGGAGATTACAACCTTGGAGGTCCTTCTCTGCAGCCTCTAAACACTCACCGCGTAGGACCTCTTGCCCTTTTCTGCCTATGTCATTGGTGCCAATATGCACCACAACCTCTGGTTGTTCACTTTTCCCCTTAAGAATATCCTGCAGCAGCTCCAATACATCCTGGGCCCCAGTACCCAGGAGGCAACTCACCATCCTGGTGTCTCTTTTGTGGCCAAAGAATCTCCTGTCTGTCCCCAATCACTGCCTGACTTTACCCTTCCCGGCTGAGCCTCAGAGCCAGCCACAGTGACACTAGCCAGGCTGCTGCTGCTGTGCCCTGACGGATAATCCCCCACACCCCAGAGGCATATTGTTACTGAGGGAAATGCACTGACTTCTTAATCCCCTTACCACTCCCGATGGCCACCCATCTACTGCCAAAGTCTGTACTCTGGGTGTGACCACTGCTTCAGAACTCTCATCTATAATGTGTAGAGCCTCCCGGATGATCCCAAGTACATCCAACTCCTTGTCCTGGTCAGTCAGAAGCTGAATTTGGGTGCACCTCCTGCAGATGTAGTCATCATGGAAAGCATCAGGAATTCCGCATCCTACAGGGGAGCATTCCATCCTGACTACCCTGTACTAAAAAAAAGGCTTACCTCTTCTTCTCTGTGCCTGCACCTGTTCTTGCCAAAGCCTGTTAAGCTAAAGCATTTCCACTCTATCATTGGTGCACTATGACAATGGTGAGCAGTTTAAGCCTCTGATGCTGACAACTACCATGTCTATGCAGCTGAAAAAAGAGCAGGTTTACCCAAATCTGTTCTGCTCCCTTTATATTCCCACTCTGGCCTTCAGTAGGCCTCTGATGCTGACACTTACCACTCCAGCGCAGCCAAGGAAAGATCAAGGAAGTTTGCAGACCAGGCTGATACTACCACTTAGCATATTGAATAGTTAATCTGTCCACAGCTGGAACATTTGTGTACTCAGAGAATTAGTATTCACAGCATGAATTTTGGTTGACTGGGATCTCTGTCCCCAGAAGCTGTTAGGCCATTTGAGTGAAAAGGTATCTCAAAAAATGTCACTCGTGTGTAAAGTTACCCAAGTGACAGAAAAACTGTATAAGTGTAAGAGAACAGGCAGGCTTGTTAAGAATGGTCAAGGGACAACAAGATGAATGACAGAAAGATGGGGTGACCAGAATCCATTCCTCACCCTTTGATTTTTGCAAAGGACTTGTTTATCTGTAACTTGTTGGTATAGAACATAGAATAGTACAGCACAGTATAGGCCCTTCGGCCCACAATGTTGTGCCGACCCTCAAACCCTGCCTCCCATATAACCCCCACCTTAAATTCCTCCATATACCTGTCTAGTAGGCTCTTAAACTTCACTAGTGTATCTGCCTCCATCACTGACTCAGGCAGTGCATTCCACGCACCAACCACTCTCTGAGTGAAAAACCTTCCTCTAATATCCCCCTTGAACTTCCCTCCCCTTACCTTAAAGCCATGTCCTCTTGTACTGAGCAGTGGTGCCCTGGGGAAGAGGTGCTGGCTGTCCACTCTGTCTATTCCTCTTAATATCTTGTACACCTCTATCATGTCTCCTCTCATCCTCCTTCTCTCCAAAGAGTAAAGCCTTAGCTCCCTTAATCTCTGATCATAATCCATACTCTCTAAACCAGGCAGCATCCTGGTAAATCTCTGTACCCATTCCAATGCTTCCACATCCTTCCTATACTGAGGCGACCAGAACTGGACACAATACTCCAAGTGTGGCCTAACTAGAGATTTATAGAGCTGCATCGTTACATCGCGTCTCTTAAACTCTATCCCTCGACTTATGAAAGCTAACACCCCATAAGCTTTCTTAACTACCCTATCTACCTGTGAGGCAACTTTCAGGGATCTGTGGACATGTACCCCCAGATCCCTCGGCTCCTCCACACTACCAAGTATCCTGCCATTTACTTTGTACTCTGTCTTGGAGTTTGTCCTTCCAAAGTGTACCACCTTACACTTCTCCGGGTTGAATTCCATCTGCCACTTCTCAGCCCACTTCTGCATCTTATCAATGTCTCTCTGCAATCTTCAACAATCCTCCACACTATCTACAACACCACCAACCTTCGTTACACCTGCAAACTTGCCAACCCACCCTCCTACCCCCACATCCAGGTCGTTAATAAAAATCACAAAAAGTAGAGGTCCCAGAACCGATCCTTGTGGGACACCACTAGTCACAACCCTCCAATCTGAATGTACTCCCTCCACCATGACCCTCTGCCTTCTGCAGGCAAGCCAATTCTGAATCCATCTGGCCAAACTTTCCTGGATCCCATGCCTTCTGACCTTCTGAATAAGCCTACCGTGTGGAACCTTGTCAAATGACTTACTAAAATCCATGCAGATCACATCCACTGCACTACCCTCATCTATGCCTTTTTAGCTTATAGCAATTGTACCTGTGTTTTGGAAATCATTTGTAATTTGGAAATCCTCTATGAGTTTTAAATATGTTCTGGCAGTCCAAACAGTGGCAGGAGCAGGCTACAGCAATGAGTTTTCTCGCAGGTCAGCGATGCTTGTTTAAAAGGAGATCTTAGCGGGTGCTCAAGCTCATTCTAACAGCCCAGTCAGTGGCAGGAGCAGGCCATAGCAACGAGGATTTTCTCAGGTCGATGATGCTTGTTTAAAAGTACTGAAGAGACCAGCGGGGCGGCATTATTGTGAGTAGGCCAGTGGTAAGAGTAGGAGTGTCAGGCTTGAAAGAGGCATTGGCTTTGGGTAAGTTTCTGTTAAGGTTCCTTTTCTTTTCTCTTACTGTAGCTAGTTTAGTAAATGGCCACTCTGTGTTCTTCATGCTGATTTTGGAGTCCTGGGAGAACCAGCATCTCCCAAGGAACTACAAGTGCATGAAGTGCTTCCAGCTGCTGCTTCTTGAAGACCATACTAGGTATCTGGAGCAGCAGCTGGAAAAGCTATGGCTTGCAAGGGAGAGTGAAGAGATAAGTGATCAGTTACAGGGAAATAGTCACCCCAAAGTTGCAGGAGCCAAGCTTCCTTTATTCCTTCTGCCAAATGCATGACCATACATTTCCCAACACAGCCCATCTGTCACTTCTATGCCAGTTTTCCCAATCTGTCCAAGTATGTCTGCAGACTCCCTGCTTCCACAACACTATCTGCCCCTCCACCTATCATCTTGTCGTCTGCAAACTTGGCCAAAAAGCCATCAATTCCATCATCCAAATCATTATAATGTGACAGGAAGCAGTCCCAATACCGACCCCTACAGAACATCATGTAAGTTTACATGTAATTAGTAGTGTTCCACAGGGTTTGGCATTGAGACCGCTTCTTTTTATGCTGTATTGTAGCGGTGTGCTACACGCAGCACTAAAATAACGACACGAAGTCGGTAAACTGCAGTTGAAGAAGATTTTATTCGAACTTCACAGCCTTGCTTTAAAGCCTCCCTGATCCCGCCCTCCCCGGGCGCGGATGCTGTAAGGGGCACGTACTCACAATCCCCCGCAGGCTTTTCCCTTTGTTGGTGAAGCAGACCTGGCCTTTGTGCCGGCGCGCTGGCTATTTGTGAGCCGGTTCGAGTGCGCTAGGAAGTGGGTCGCCACATCACCCCCCCAATGTCCACAGTCTGGGCCGGACCCAGTTTGGGAGGTCGGCCTCTGCGCCGCGGTGCCGGAAACTCGACCGGTTGCGCCAAGTCCACATGGGCCGGTTTGAGTCGGTCCTCTGTGAAAACCTCCTCTCTCCCCCCAATGTCCAGCACGAACGTGGACCCGTTGTTCCTGAGCACCGTGAACGGCCCCTCGTAGGGCCGTTGCCACGGTGGCCGATGCCCGCCCCGTCGTACAAACACAAACTTACAGTTCTGCAGGTCTTTGGGTACGCAGGTCAGGTTCTGCCCATGCTGCGAAGTGGGTATGGGGGCCAGGTCACCGAGCCTCAGTTGGGCGTAGAGTTGACGGAGGTGGGACAGATGCTCCTGACGACTGCTGCTGGCTATGAGGATGTCGTCCAAATAGATGAATGCGAAGTCCAGGTCGCGTCCCACCGCGTCCATTAACCGCTGGAACGTCTGTGCGGCATTCTTCAGGCCGAACGGCACGCGGAGGAACTCGAAAAGGCCGAACGGGGTGATGAGTGCCGTTTTGGGGACGTCGTCCGGATGCATCGGGATTTGATGGTATCCCCGGACGAGGTCTATCTTGGAGAAGATCTGTGCGCCGTGCAGGTTTGCTGCAAAGTCCTGAATGTGTGGCACAGGGTAGCGGTCCGGTGTTGTAGCCTCGTTCAGCCTGCGGTAGTCGCCACATGGTCTCCAGCCCCCTGATGCTTTGGGCACCATGTGCAGGGGGGAGGCCCATGGGCTGTCGGACCGCCAGATGATCCCCAATTCCTCCATCCTCTTGAACTCCTCCTTCACCAGTCAGAGCTTGTCCGGGGGAAGCCGCCAAGCACGGGCGTGGAGGGGTGGTCCCTGGGCTGGGATGTGGTGCTGTACCACATGTCGGGGCATGGCTGCCATGAACTGCGGTGCCAGAACCGATGGGAAATCCGCCAGGACTCTGGTGAAGTCGTTGTCGGACAGCGTGATGGAGCTGAGGTGAGGGGCTGGCAACTGGGCTTCTCCCAGGGACAACGTCTGAAAGGTCTCGGCGTGGACCAGCCTCTGCCTCGGCAAGTTGACCAGCAGGCTGTGAGCCCGCAAAAAATCTGCGCCCAGAAGCGGTTGGGCTACGGCGGCCAGTGTGAAGTCCCACGTGAACGTGAACTACAGCCGAACTGTAGTTGCACCGTACGGGTGCCGTAGGTCCTTACCGTGCTGCCATTCACGGCCCCCGGGGGGGACCTGGTGCCCTGTTGCGGGAGTCGTAACTCGTCGGAGGTAAGACGCTGATCTCGGCACCGGTTTCGACCGAAAAAACGGCGTCCCGACCTCTTGTCCCACACATACAGGAGGCTATCCCGATGGCCAGCAGCCATAGCCATCAGCGGCGGCTGGCCCTGGTGTTTCCCGGGAATTTGCAGGGCGAGCTACAGCGGCGGGCTTCTGCGCCCCACCGCCGGTGGTAGAAACACCATTGTTCGTTGGGCTCCCCACCCCTGCCTCTGGGGTTAGCGGGCTCTGTGGCCGGGCCTGGTCTGGTTTGCTGCTGGGAGCGTGGCCTGGTGATCTGTGCGACAGATGCCCCACTCTCCTTCTTGGCTTTCCACAGCAAGTCCGCCCGGGCCGCCACCTTCCGGGGGTCGCTGAAATCCGCGTCGGACAGCAGAAGGCGTATGTCCTCGGGCAGCTGCTCCAGGAATGCCTGCTCAAACATGAGGCAGGGTTTGTGTCCGCCGGCCAGAGACAACATCTCATTCATTAAAGCTGATGGAGGTCTGTCTCCCAAGCCATCCAGGTGCAGTAAACGGGCAGCCCGCTCGCGCCGTGAGAGTCCGAAAGTCCTTATGAGCAGGGCTTTGAATTCCGTGTACTTGCCATTCGCCGGGGGAGACTGTACGAACTCCGCAACCTGGGCCGCTGTGTCCTGGTCAAGGGAGCTCACCACGTAGTAGTAATGGGTGTCCTCTGAGGTTATCTGCCGAATGTGGAATTGGGCTTCTGCCTGCTGGAACCAGAGGTGAGGTCGCAGCGTCCAGAAGCTTGGCAGTTTCAACAAAACCGCATGAACAGATGCGGCGTCGGTCATCTCCGGTCCAAAAATTGTTTGGTCCGTCGGGGTCACCAATTGTAGCGGTGTGCTACACGCAGCGCTAAAATAACGACACAAAGTCGGTAAACTGCAGTTAAAGAAGATTTTATTCGAACTTCACAGCCTTGCTTTAAAGCCTCCCTGATCCCGCCCTCCCCGGGTGCGGATGCTGTAAGGGGCACGTACTCACAATCCCCTGCAGGCTTTTCCCTTTGTTGGTGAAGCAGACCTGGCCTTTGTGCCGGCGCGCTGGCTATTTGTGAGCCGGTTCGAGTGCGCTAGGAAGTGGGTCGCCACAATATGTTAATAATTTAGGCGATGGAATGGATGGCTTTGTTGCCAAGTTTGCAGATGATACAAAAATTGGTGGAGGTGCAAGTAGTGTTGAGGAAACAGGTAGGCTGCAGAAGGATGTAGACAGATTAGGAGAATGGGCAAGAGAGTGGCTAATGGAATACAATGTTGGAAAATGCATGGTCATGCACTTTGGTAATAGAAATAAATGTGCAGACTATTTTCTAAATGGGGAGAAAATCCAAAAATCTGAGATGCAAAGGGAATTGGGAGTCCTTGTGCAGAACACCATAAACATTAACTTGCAGGTAGAGTCAGTGGTGAGGAAGGTAAATGTAATGTTAGTATTCATTTCAAGAGGTCTAGAATATGAGAGCAGGGATATGATGCTGAGGCTTAATAAGGCACTGGTCAGGCATCACCTTGAGTTTTATTTACAGTTTAGGACTCCTCGTATAAGAAAAGATGTTCTGGCATTGGAAAGGGTCCAGAGGAGATTCACAAGGATGGTTCTGCGAATGAAAGGGTTATCATACGAGGAATGTTAATTGGCTCTGGGTCTGTATTCACTGGAATTTAGAAGGATGAGAGGGGATCTCATTGAAATCTCTCAGATGTTGAAAGGCCTAGACAGAGTAGATGTGGAAAGGATGTTTCCCATGGTGGGGGAGTCTAGGACAAGAGGGCACAGCCTCAGGATAGAGAGGCATCCATTTAAATCAGAGATGCGGAGAAATTTCTTTAGCCAGAGGGTGGTGAATTTGTGGAATTTATTACCACAGGCAGCTGTGGAGGCCAGGTTGTTGAGTATATTTAAGGCAGAGCTTGACAAGTTATTGATTAGACATGGTATTAACGATTATAGGGAGAAGGCTGGAGAGTGATCTTGTAGTTAGGAATCCTCTTGGAAAGAGTGATCACAGTATGATTGAATTTCCCATACAAATGGAAAGTGCAATAGTTCAATCGAAAACCAGTGTATTATGCCTAAACAATGGAGACTAGAAAGGGATGAGGGAGGATTTGGCTAGTGTAGACTGGGAACACAGGCTATCTGGTGGGACAGTTGAGGAACAGTGGAAGACTTTCAAAGAGATTTTTCACGGTGCTCAACAAAAGTATATTCCAGTTAAAAGCAAGGACAGTAAGGGTAGGGAGAGCCAGCCTTGGATAACTAAAGAAATAAAAGGCATCAAACTAAAAGCTTGTGCATACAAAGTCGCCAAGAGGAGTGGGAAAGTGGAAGATTGGGGAAAGATTAAAAAGCAACAAAGTACCACTAAGCGAGCAATGAAGAAAGGGAGGCTAGATTATGAAAATAAACTAGTACAAAATATAAAAATGGATAGTAAAATTTTTATAATTATATAAAGTGGAAAAGGGTGGCTAAAGTGAATGTAGGTCCCTTGGAGGACCAGAAGGAGGAATTGATATTGGGTAATGAGGAAATGGCAGAGGCTTTGAATGACTATTTTGTGTCGGTCTTCAGGGTGAAGGACACATCTAACGTGCCAAAGAGAGATATTACGGATGCAATGGGAGGTGATCACTAAAGAGATAGTGCTGAGCAATCTTGTGGGCCTGAAGATTAGATAGGTCCCCTGGTCCTGATGGAATGTATCCCAAGATACTGAAAGAAATGGCAGAAGTTATAGTAGAGGCTTTGGTGATGATTTACCAAAATTCTCTGGTCTCTGGGTAGGTCTCAGTGGATTGAAAGACTGCAAATGTCACATCACTGTTCAAAAAAGGATGTAGGCAAAAGGCTTGTTAAACCAGTATAACATCTGTAGTTGGGAAAATGTCTGAAGCTGTCATTAAAGAAGAAATAGCGAGGCATCTGCAAAGAAATGGATGCATCAGGCAGATGCAGCATGGATTCAGCAAAGGCAGGTCCTGTTTGACAAACTTACTGGAGTTCTTTGAGGATATAACGAGTGCAGTGAATAGAGGGGAACAGATGGACGTTATTTACTTGGATTTCCAGATGGTATTTGATAGGGTGCTGCATAGAAGACTTATTCATAAGATAAGGATGCATAGAGTTATGGGTGATGTATTAGCATGGATAGAGGATTGGATAACTAACTAGAAAGCAGAGAGTTGGGATATATGGATGTTACTCTAGTTGGCGATCAGTGGTGAGAGGTGTCCACAACTGTTCACGATATACATTAACGATCTGGAAGGGGGGGCCAAGTATAGCGTATCTAAGTTTGCTGATGATACTAAATTGAGTGGAAAAGCAAATTGTGTAGAAGATACAGAGCGTCTGCAGAGGGATATGATCGGTTAAGTGAGTGACGAGAGTCTGGCAGATGGAGTACAAAGTTGGTAAATGCAAGGTCATCCATTTTGAGAGGAAAAATTAAAGCGCACGTTATTATTAACTGGTAAAATGAATTGCAGCATGCTCCTGTGCAGAGGAACGTAGGAGTGCTTGTGCATAGGCCACAAAAGGTTGGTTTGCAGATGCAGCAAGCTAGCGAGATGGCAAATGGAATGTGGGACTTCATTGCTGGAGGGATTAAATTTAAGAGCAGAGAGCTTATACTGCAACTGTACAGGGTACTGGTGAGGCCGCACCCTGGAGTACTGTGTGCAGTTCTGGTCTCCTTACTTGAAGAAGGATATACTGGTTTTGGAGGTGGTGCAGAAGAGTTCACCAGGTTGATTCCTGAGGTGAGGGGGTTAGACTATGAGGAGAGATTGTGTCGCCCAGGACTCTACTCTCTGGAATTCAGAAGAATGAGAGAAGATCTTATAGAAACATATAAAATTATGAAAGAGATAGATAAGATAGAGGCAGGAAAATTGTTTACACTGGTAGATGAGACTAGAACTAGGAGACATAGCCTCAGGATTTGGGGGATTAGATTTAGGATGGAGATGAGAAGGAACTGCTTTCCCAAAGAGTGGTGAACCTGTGGAATTCTCTGCCCAATTAAGCAGTGGAGGCTTCCTCACTAACTATATTTAAGACAAGGTTGTAAAGATCTTTGTATAGTAGGGGAATTAAGGGTTACAGGGAAGAGGAAGGTGAGCCCATGGCCAGATCAGCCATGATCTTATTGAATGACAGAGCAGGCTCGACAGGGCAGGTGGCCTACTCTTGCTCCTATTTCTTACGTTCCTATGAATGGGGCTGAGGAGGGAAAAACAGATCTGCCATGATTGAATGGCAGAGCAGACTCAATGGGCCAAAAGGTCTAATTCTGCTCCTATGTCTTTTGGTTCTATGGTAATTATCAATCAACCAGAATGGGACCCTTTATTCCTATTCTTTCCTTCCTGCCAGTCAGCCAATCTTCTATCCATGTTAATATCTTTCCTGTAATACCATGTGCTCTTAGTTTATTAAGCAGTTTCATGTGTGGCACCTTGTCAAAGGACTCTTTGAAATTCCAAGTAAGTAATATCCACTGACTTTACTTTGTCTATCCTGCCTGATATTTCCTCAAAGAATTCCAACAGATTTCTCAGGCAAGATTTCCCCTAAAGGAAACTACGCTGACATTGACCTATTTTATCATATGTCTCCAAGTACCTGAAACCTGATCCTTAATAATGGACTCCAATATCTTCCCAATCTCTGAAGGCTAATTGAATATTACTTTCCTTTCTTCTGCCCCACCCCGTCTTCTTAAAGAGTGGAGTGGCATTTGCAATTTTCCAGGCCTCAGGAACCATCCCAGAATCTAGTGATTCTTGAAAGATCATTACTAATGCCTCCACAATCTCTTCAGCAACCTTCTTCTGAACCCTGGGGTGTATTCCATCAGGACAGGTGATTTATCTACCTTCAGACCTTTCAGTTTCCTTAACACCTTCTCCTTAATAACAGCAACTACACTACCTTCTTCTCTCCCCACCCTACTGTGGTGAACTACATATACCTGTCTGGACTGCTTCTGTGGCTCCTCCCACAGAGCCCTGTATAAAGGCGATTGAGGCCTGATGCCTGGCCTCATTCTCCAGGATGTAGTGTTGTTCATTCTTCCAGTCAATAAAAGCCGATATCTCGCTTCTTACGTCGCAGAGTGAGTTATTGATGGTGCATCAACCTACCCCTCACCCGACACGTTCAAATTGCTGGCAAACTGCGAGTGTCTTCTACAGTGAAGACTGTCACACAATAATTATTAAATTTGTCTGCCATTTCATTGTTCCCCATTTCTACCTCTTCAGTGTCATTTTCCGGCAGTCCAATATCCTGTCAATGGAGAAAGGCCAATTTAACCTTCCATGTATTGACTAGGATTAACATACTGTAAAAGGACTAAATGGGATAGAGTTTGGCAAATGTGTTCAGAAAAGGTTCCTAACTCAGTACATAGAAGTCCCAATGAAAGAGCGCGCAATTCTTGATCTGCTATGAGGGAATGAGACAGGACAGGTGACTGAATTTTGTTTAGGGGAACACTTTACATCCAGTTATCACAATGCCATTAGTTTCAAAGTAAATATGCAAAAAAATAGGGATAGTCTACTGGTTGAGATTCTAAATTAGAGAAAGGCCAATTTTTATAATCTTAAAAGAATCTGGCATGTGTGGATGGGACAGGCTGTTTTCTGGCAAAGGTGTATTTGGTAAGTAAGAGGCCTTCAAAAGTGAAATTCTGAGAGCAGAAAGCTTGTATGTACCTGTCAGTATGATAGCAGGTTTAGGGAACCTTGGTTCTCAAGAGATATTGAGGCCCTGGGTAAGAAAAACATGGAGGTCCATAGGAGGTATTGGCAGGTAGGAACAAATGAGGTAGTTATGGAGTATAAGAAACGCATGAGAGCACTAAAAGAAGAAATCAGGAGGGCTAAAAGAAGGCATGAGTTTGACCTTGCACACAAAGTGAAGGGGAATCCTAAGAGATTCTACAGATATGTAAAGAGCAAAAGGATTGCAAGAGACAAAACTGGTCCTCTGGAAAATCAGAATGGCAAATAATCCATGGATTTATAGGAGAGAACTTGGACATTTTTTTTTTGCCTTGAGGTAAATTAGGGTGGATAAATCCACTGGGCCTGACAAGTAGTTTCCTCGGACCCTGTGAGAGGCAAGTGCAGAAATAGCAGAGATGTTCAAATCATCCTTGGATAGCAGAGGATTGGAGGATAGCTAATGTTGTTCTACTATTCAGGAAAGGCTCTAAAAATATACCAGGAAATTATAGGCCTGTGAGCCTGATATCTGTTGTGGGCAAATTATAAGAAGGTATTCTAAGGTATCGATCAATGAGGATTTGGATAGACATGGACTGATTAGGGATAGTCAGCAATGCTTTGTGCATGGTAGCTAACCAATCTTATCAAGATTTTCAAGGAAGTTACCAGGAAAGTTGATGAAGGCAGTGCAGTGGATACTATCTACACAGACCTTGACAAGGCATTTGACAAGATCCCACATGGGAGATTCAGTCACTCGGCATTCAAGATAAGATCATAAATTGCATTAGACATTGGATTTGTGGGAGAAGCCAAAGGGTGGTGGTAGACAGTTGCCTCTCTGACTGGGGGCTGTGACAAGGGGAGTATTGCAGGGATCAGTGCTGGGTCCATTGCTGTTTACCATCTATATCAATGATCTACAGGATAATGTGGTTAATCGGATCAGCAAATTTGCAGATGACACCAAGATTTGGGGTGTAGTGGACAGCAAGGAAGACGATCAGAGCTTGCAGCAGGATTTGGGCCAGCTGGAAAAATGAACTAAAAAATGGCAGATGTCATTTAATGCAGACAAATGCGAGGTGTTGCACTTCAGTAGGACCAATCAGGGTAGGTTTTGAAGTTATACAAGACGTTTTTAAGGTCTGTTTTGGAGCACTGAGTGCAGTATTGGTCACTTACCTACAGGAAAGATGTAAATAAGATTGAAAAAGAACAGAGAAAGTTCACAAGCATGTTGCCAGGGCTGGAGTTAACTGAAATAATAGAATCGGTTTGGACTTCATTCCTTGGAATGTAAAAGACTGAGAGGAGATTTGAAAGAGGTATACAAAATATTGAGTATAGATTGACCAAATACAAGCAGGCTTTTTCCACTGAATTTGGGTGGGACTTAACTAGAGATCATGGGTTAAGGGTAAAACATTAAAAGTGTAAGGGGAACATGAGAGAAAACTTCTTCATTCAAAGAGTCATGAAAGCGTGGTACAAGCTACCAGCTCAACTGGTGCATGTGAGATCCATTTCAACATTAAAGAGAAGTTTGGATAGGCACATGGCTGGTAGGTTAGAAAAATCTGGGTTTGATCCCAAACTCTGGCACTGCCTTTGTGCAAGTTTGCACAATCTCCCAGTGGCTGCATGGACTTCTCTTGGGTGCTCTGGTTTCCTTCCACCGGATGCTGTGCAGGTCAGTGGGTAACCGCTGTAAATCACACTCTGTGTGGGTGAAGAATGAAATCTGGATGGAGGTGATGGGAATGGGATGGGATTGGCGGGAGTGGGTGGGTAAGGTAATTGTTGGTATGGACTCGTGGATAAAGAGAAATACTGGAATGGACAATTCTCTCCTGTGCAGCCCTTACCCCCTCCCCCCATACAATAAAATGCCATACTAACTTGTTGCCTTCCCCCTGCAGCCTCTGGTGTGAAAAGACATGTAATAAGACATCTTTGGTACCAGCTGAGGGGCGATGCTGGGCGCAGTGAGGTTGCTGTGGTTCTTCCTTGGCCTGGCACTGTGGGGTGAAGCCAGCTCGCCTCCACACTCCCTCCAGTACTATCGCCGTGCCTCTGTGTTTGCTGACCTCAGTGTCACCGAGATACAGGCAGTGAGGAACTATCTGGTAGCTCAGAAGCATCTCAACCTCTCCTCTGCCAGAACACTGACACTCAGGAAAAACTACATCTTCCTCATCGAGCTGCAGCCCCCCAAAAAGCAGGATGTGCTCCAGTTCCTGCAGGGATACATCTATCCCCCAAAACGTGAGGCCAGGGTGGTGGTTTTCTTTGGTGCCGAGCTAGTCCCCAGAGTCACTGAGTATGTGGTGGGACCACTGCCTCTACCCCGGCATCACCACCCTGCCAGGCCAAAAGGGAGAAGCTCCATCAAGTTCACATCCCGACCCGTCACAACAGTCGAGTACCAGTTCCTGTACAGGAAGCTGGCCCAGGTTACCAAGGTGGCCACCCCACTGCTGAAGGAGATCAGCGGCGCCTGGTTCCACAACTGCACTGACCACTGCCTGACCTTTACCGACGTGGCCCCCAGAGGGGAGAAGTCAGGGGACAGAAAGTCCTGGTTCATTATCCAGCAAGATGTGGACACTTTCTTCATCCACCCGATTGGCTTGGAGATCCTGCTCAACCACAAGAGCACTGACCCCAGGCTCTGGACCGTGGAGAAGGTCTGGTACAATGGCCAGTACTTTGACAGCATGGAACAGTTGGTGGAGAAGTACAACAGAGGGCTGGTGGCTACGGTCAAACTGCCCGAACTCCACAAGGAGAACCTCTTCTCCTCTTACCGTCCTCGCGGACACTTCCAAACCCAAACCAGTACCCGTGGGCCCCAGGCCTGGCAGCCACACGGCCAGAGGTACTGGGTGAAGGGGAACTCGGTCCTTTACGGAGGCTGGAGCTTTGCCTTCCGAGTCCGTTCATCCACAGGCATCCAGCTCTTTGACATCCAATTCAATGGTGAGCCCATCGCCTATGAGGTCAGCCTGCAGGAAGCTGTTGCCTTCTACTCCGGCCACAGCCCCGCCACCATGCAGACCAAGTACATGGACGTGGCCTGGGGAATGGGGGTGAGAGGGTACGAGCTGGCAAAGGGCATTGACTGCCCGGAGTTCGCCACCTACATAGACACCTACCACTTCTTCGACAGTGACCAACCTGTACGCTACAGGAACGCCCTGTGTATATTCGAGTTTCCCACTGGGATCCCCCTGCGCAGGCATTTCAACAATAACTACAATGGAGGCTACAACTTCTACGCTGGTGTGGAGGGTCAAGTATTGCTGCTGAGAACCACGTCCACTGTCTTCAACTACGACTATATCTGGGACTTCATCTTCTACCAAAACGGGGTGCTGGAGGTCAAGGTCCACGTCACGGGCTACATCCACTCCTCCTTCTTCACTCCTGAGGGGCTCAACTATGGCATCAGGGTCCAACAGAATTTGCTGGGCAACCTGCACACCCATCTGGTACACTACAGGGTGGACCTGGATGTGGCAGGTGGGTGGGACATCAGCACATCCCTCATCACTCACCCCCATATACTTTGTCCTCCACATGCCCCTCCCACACGCCTTAACCACAAACACTTCCCTGCCCCATATATGCCCTTCCCCACCGCATTCAACTCAGCCTAGTCCTCCCTGTCTGAGATGTTTCTATCTACAGCACTCCCAAACAATCCCCACACCAATAATGCCTCAACTGCCCCTAAGCCCCCAACACTACACATTCTCCCATACAGTTCACTTCCTGAGTTTACCCCTCCTCCAGCCCAGAGCCCACCGGTCCGTGAGCCCTGAGCACTGTGGTCTCCACTCATTCGCACTGGGTCCAGGAACTACACCATCAGGACGAACCCAGCAGTTTACTGATCCAGGAGTGGATGCAACAGTTTCCCTCAGTCCCGCCACTCCCACAGTGTGACTCTCCCCCAGTCCCGCCACTCCCACAGTGTGACTCTCCCCTAGTCCCATACTCCCACAGTGTGACTCTCCCTCAATCCCGCCACACCCACAGTGTGACTCTCCCCCAGTCCCATACTCCCACAGTGTGACTCTCCCCTAGTCCCATACTCCCACAGTGTGACTCTCCCCTAGTCCCATACTCCCACAGTGTGACTCTCCGCTAGTCCCATACTCCCACAGTGTGACTCTCCCCTAGTCCCATACTCCCACAGTGTGACTCTCCCCCAGTCCCGCCACTCCCACAGTGTGACTCTCCCCTAGTCCCATACTCCCACAGTGTGACTCTCCCCTAGTCCCGCCACTCCCACAGTGTGACTCTCCCCTAGTCCCATACTCCCACAGTGTGACTCTCCCCCAGTCCCGCCACTCCCACAGTCTGACTCTCCCCTAGTCCCATACTCCCAGTGTGACTCTCCCCTAGTCCCATACTCCCACAGTGTGACTCTCCCCTAGTCCCATACTCCCACAGTGTGACTCTCCCCCAGTCCCATACTCCCACAGTGTGACTCTCCCCTAGTCCCATACTCCCACAGTGTGACTCTCCGCTAGTCCCATACTCCCACAGTGTGACTCTCCCCCAGTCCCACCACTCCCACAGTGTGACTCTCCCTCAGTCCCGCCACTCCCACAGTGTGACTCTCCCCCAGTCCCATACTCCCAGTGTGACTCTCCCCTAGTCCCATACTCCCACAGTGTGACTCTTCCCTAGTCCCATACTCCCACAGTGTGACTCTCCCCCAGTCCCGCCACTCCCACAGTGTGACTCTCCCCTAGTCCCATACTCCCACAGTGTGACTCTTCCCTAGTCCCATACTCCCACAGTGTGACTCTCCCCCAGTCCCGCCACTCCCACAGTGTGACTCTCCCCCAGTCCCGCCACTCCCACAGTGTGACTCTCCCCTAGTCCCATACTCCCACAGTGTGACTCTCCCCCAGTCCCATACTCCCACAATGTGACTCTCCCCCAGTCCCATACTCCCAGTGTGTGACTCTCCCCCAGTCCCATACTCCCACAGTGTGACTCTCCCCCAGTCCCATACTCCCACAGTGTGACTCTCCCCAGTCCCATACTCCCACAGTGTGACTCTCCCCAGTCCCATACTCCCAGTGTGACTCTCCGCTAGTCCCATACTCCCACAGTGTGACTCTCCCCTAGTCCCATACTCCCAGTGTGACTCTCCGCTAGTCCCATACTCCCAGTGTGACTCTCCCCCAGTCCCATACTCCCACAGTGTCTCTACCCCAGTCCCATACTCCCACAGTGTCTCTCCCCTAGTCCCATACTCCCACAGTGTGACTCTCCCCCAGTCCCATACTCCCACAGTGTGACTCTCCCCTAGACCCATACTCCCACAGTGTGACTCTCCCCCAGTCCTATACTCCCACAGTGTGACTCTCCCCCAGTCCCATACTCCCACAGTGTGATGCTGCCTCAGTCCCGCCACTCCCACAGTGTGACTCTCCCCAGTCCCATACTCCCACAGTGTGACTCTCCCCCAGTCCCATACTCCCACAGTGTGACTCTCCCCCAGTCCTATACTCCCACAGTGTGACTCTCCCCCAGTCCCATACTCCCACAGTGTGACTCTCCCCCAGTCCCATACTCCCACAGTGTGACTCTCCCCTAGTCCCATACTCCCACAGTGTGACTCTCCCCCAGTCCCATACTCCCACAGTGTGACTCTCCCCCAGTCCTATACTCCCACAGTGTGACTCTCCCCAGTCCCATACTCCCACAGTGTGACTCTCCCCTAGTCCCATACTCCCACAGTGTGACTCTCCCCAGTCCTATACTCCCACAGTGTGACTCTCCCCCAGTCCCATACTCCCACAGTGTGACTCTCCCCCAGTCCTATACTCCCACAGTGTGACTCTCCCCAGTCCTATACTCCCACAGTGTGACTCTCCCCCAGTCCCATACTCCCACAGTGTGACTCTCCCCAGTCCTATACTCCCACAGTGTGACTCTCCCCCAGTCCCATACTCCCACAGTGTGACTCTCCCCCAGTCCTATACTCCCACAGTGTGACTCTCCCCAGTCCTATACTCCCACAGTGTGACTCTCCCCCAGTCCCATACTCCCACAGTGTGACTCTCCCCCAGTCCTATACTCCCACAGTGTGACTCTCCCCAGTCCTATACTCCCACAGTGTGACTCTCCCCCAGTCCTATACTCCCACAGTGTGACTCTCCCCAGTCCCATACTCCCACAGTGTGACTCTCCCCTAGTCCCATACTCCCACAGTGTGACTCTCCCCAGTCCTATACTCCCACAGTGTGACTCTCCCCCAGTCCCATACTCCCACAGTGTGACTCTCCCCCAGTCCTATACTCCCACAGTGTGACTCTCCCCAGTCCTATACTCCCACAGTGTGACTCTCCCCCAGTCCCATACTCCCACAGTGTGACTCTCCCCAGTCCTATACTCCCACAGTGTGACTCTCCCCCAGTCCCATACTCCCACAGTGTGACTCTCCCCCAGTCCTATACTCCCACAGTGTGACTCTCCCCAGTCCTATACTCCCACAGTGTGACTCTCCCCCAGTCCCATACTCCCACAGTGTGACTCTCCCCCAGTCCTATACTCCCACAGTGTGACTCTCCCCCAGTCCCATACTCCCACAGTGTGACTCTCCCCCAGTCCCATACTCCCACAGTGTGACTCTCCCCAGTCCCATACTCCCAGTGTGACTCTCCCCTAGTCCCATACTCCCAGTGTGACTCTCCCCAGTCCCATACTCCCACAGTGTGACTCTCCCCCAGTCCCATACTCCCACAGTGTGATGCTGCCTCAGTACCGCCACTCCTGCAGCACTTCCCCACACCAGTCAGGATCCAACAGAATTTGCTGGGCAACCTGCACACCCATCTGGTACACTACAGGGTGGACCTGGATGTGGCAGGTGGGTGGGACATCAGCACATCCCTCATCACTCACCCCCATATACTTTGTCCTCCACACGCCCCTCCCACACAATGATCAGCACAGACCTCCCCTCTCCCCCCCCCACCACACCCACAAGCAATGAAACCCCCTGGTTTCCTTGGCTACATAAGTCTAGAGAAGACACTCTTCATTCCTGCCAAACCCGTGAGATTGAGACGGCTCTCCCACCCCAAACCCTGGTTTGTGTGGAACGCTGTGTAATTTGCTACCCTGTTACAAATTAGTGCCACGAAACAACAGACAGCACACTGCATATTATTAAAGGAATTATATTTATGAATCTTAACTTAAGGTTAGTAAAGAAAACAAAAAGACACGGGCCCATTTTAATTAAACACTCAAATGTGCAGATGTTGGAGCTCATCGAGCTGCTCGGTCACTCACGCGCTGGGCCGTCAGTCACACCACCTTCTGAATGTTGCTCGCAATCCATCCCGAACAAATGGGTCTCCCACGGGGTTGTATCCGATGACCAGCTTCTCTCTTCATCTCCTGCCGAACCAAGAACTCCAAGACCAACCTCAGTGCTCCTCACCAAAAAAACCTCCCCCAGTTCCGGCATCCTAATTGGACGGCACACATTCCTCATCATCCCTTATCTTCAACAATAACCCAAACAGGCTGACAGCAGAACAGACTGCTCTTACAGAGCTGCTAAATGAAATATCTACAGCGTAACAGTAAAGATGTGATCCAGGGCATTACACTACTTCCAACCACAACTCCTTTCCCACACCGGCCACCCCCAGACACACTGCACCCTCGCCACACCGGTTACTCAGACCTCCCTGCACCAGTCACCCCCAGACCCTCCCCTCACCCATAAACCTCACTGTACTGATCACTCACAGACACTCTCCATGCTCAGAACCTATCGTCCCCACACTCATCACCCCAGACAATCTTTTCACACCCACACCTTTCCCACAAACTCTTTCCCCACACCCTCCCACACATCCCTCACTCACAAACCCTCCCCTCCCCATACAACCCCCTTTCCCACACCAGTCAGCACTAGCTCCCGTCCTCCCTGTCTTTAATATGTCTCTGTCCACTGCACTCCCAAACAATCCCCACACCAATAATGCCTCAACTGCCCCTAAGCCCCCAACCCTACACATTCTCCCATACAGTTCACTTCCTGAGTTTACCCCTCCTCCAGCCCAGAGCCCACCGGTCCATGAGCCCTGAGCACTGTGGTCTCCGCTCATTCGCACTGGGTCCAGGAACTATAGGTGCTGAAATTAACTGGTACTTGGAACTGGAACTGAGTCAGTGGGGACGAGCTGGTGATAGACACCTCCCCTGGGAGGAGCCTGTCCCAGCACCTGTGACCAGTGATTGTCTATGGATACCCCACACACCATGACGACGAGCCCAGCAGTTTACTGATCCAGGAGTGGAAGCAACAATTTCCAAATAACACCCCTCCCACAGTGTGACTCTTCCTCAGTACCACCCCTCCCACAGTGTGACTCTCCCTCAGTACCACCCCTCCCACAGTGTCTCTCCCTCAGTTCCGCCACTCACACAGTGTGTCTCTCCCCCAGTCCCTCCACTCCCGCAGTGTGACTCTCCCCCAGTCCCTCCACTCCCGCAGTGTGACTCTCCCCCAGTCCCTCCACTCCCGCAGTGAGACTCTCCCCCAGTCCCTCCACTCCCGCAGTGTGACTCTCCCTCAGTACCTCCACTCCCGCAGTGTGACTCTCCCCCAGTCCCTCCACTCCCGCAGTGTGACTCTCACTCAGTACCACCCCTCCCACAGTGTGACTCTCCCCCAGTCCCTCCACTCCCGCAGTGTGACTCTCCCTCAGTACCTCCACTCCCGCAGTGTGACTCTCCCCCAGTCCCGCCACTCCCACAGTGTGACTCTCCCTCAGTCCCGCCACTCCCACAGTGTGACTCTCCCTCAGTCCCTCCACTCCTGCAGTGTGATGCTCTCTGGGCACTGCCCCTGCCACCCTGCACACTCATTTGGATCTTACTGTGCTGTTCGCAGGCTGTTGGAGGTTTGAGGTATTTTGGGGCTTTGAAAGGCATTAGGGTACTGTGTCTGTTTTAGTGAGCCCATCACAACCCTGGTTGGGAGCTTAACGTCCAAAAGTACATTGTATCAATAGGACAAACTGGTAGGCAGAGGGGCTGGAGAAGGCTCTGTTGGTAAAAAAAAATTAATCAAATCCTTAAAAAGGTGACATGGATCAGAAGACGTAGAATCCTTTTTGGAAAAGTTAAGAAACTGCAAGGATAAAAAGCCCCTGATTTGAGTTACATACAGGCTTCCAAACAGTAGCCGGGATGTGGCATATAATTTACAACAGGAGACAGAAAAATGATGTAATAAGGGCAATGTTACGATAGTTAGGGTGATTTCATTATATGCTGTAAGATTTGGTAAATCAGGTTGGCACTGGATCCCAAGAGAGGGAATTTGTAGAATATCTATAAGATGGCTTTTTAGAGCAGCTTGTGGTTGGTCCCACCAGGGTACGGGCAATTCTGGATTGGGTGTTGTGTAATGAATCTGATTTGATTAAGGATCTTAATGTAAAGGAACCTTTAGGAATCAGTCATCATAATATTATAAATTCACACTGCAGTTTGAGAGGGAAAAGATTCTCAAATGTATCAGTATTCCAATATACAGCAATAGCCGGAATCTCTGGGAGCAATTCAGAAGCTGCATGATTGATACATCCCAAAGATGAAGAAGTATTCTTCAGGGATGGTAAGGCAACTGTGACTGATAAGGGAAGTCAATGACAGCACAGAAGCAAAAAAGAGGGCATAAAATATGGCAAAAATTAGTGGGAAGTTAGAGAATTTGAGGGGCTTTTAAAAACCAACAGAAGGCAACTTAAAAAAACCATAACAAGAGATAAAATGAAATATAAAGGTAGGCTAGTCAATAATATAAGAGGACACCAGAAGTTTTTTTCAGATATATAAGAGTAAAAGAGAGGCAAGAGTGGAGATCGGACCACTGGAAAATGATGCTACAGAGAGAGTAATGTGGGACAAAGAAATGGTGGATGAAATTAATCAGTATTTTTCATCGGTCTTCTACAATGGAAGACATCAACAGTATGCCAGAATTTAGACTGTCATGGAATACAAGTGAGTGCAGTTGCTATTACTGAGGAGAAGGTTTGGGAAATCTGAGAAGTCTGAAGATAGATAAGTCACCTGGACTCCACCCCAAAGTTCTAAAAGAGGAAGCTGAAAAGATTGTGGAGGTATGAGTATTGATCTTTCAAGAATAATCAGATACTGAAATGGTTCCAGAAGGCTGGAAAATTTCAAATGTCACTCCACTCTTTAAGAAGGGAGAGAGGCAATTATAGACTTACAAACAAGCTGGATGAACTCAGCAGGTCGGGCAGCATCCGTTGAAATGAGCAGTCAACATTTTGGGCCGAGACCCTTCGTCAGGACTGAAGAAGGAGGGGACAGGGGCCCTATAAAGAAGGTGGGGGGAGGGTGAAAAACCAATCAGAGGAAAGATCAAGGGCTGGGGGAGGGGAAGCAGGGAGGGGATAGGCCAGAGAGGTGAAGAAGGAATGAAAGGGGAAAGCACTATGGGTAGTAGAAGAAGGCAGAATCATTAGAGAGGTGATAGGCAGCTAGAAGAGGAGGCAGAGTGAAAGTGGGATGGTGGAAGGGAGAGGGAGGGAATCACCGGACGTTGGAGAATTCGATGTTCATGCCAAGGGACTGGGGGCTATCCAGACAGTATATGAGGTGTTGTTCCTCCAACCTGAGTTTGGCCTCATCATGGCAGTAGAGGAGGCCATGTATGTATATATCCGAATGGGAATGTGAAGCAGAGTTGAAGTGGGTGGCAACCGGGAGATCCTGTCTGTTGTGGCGGACGGAGCGGAGGTGCTTGACGAAGCGGTCCCCCAATCTGTGTTGGGTCTCGCCAATGCAGAGGAGACCGCATCGGGAGCACCGGATGCAATAGATGACCCCAACAGACTCACAAGTGAAGTGTTGCCTCACCTGGAAGGACTGTTTGGGGCCCTGAATGGTGGTAAGAGAGGAGGTGTAGGGACAGGTGTAGCACTTACGCTTGCAGGGATAAGAACCAGGTGGGAGATCCATGGGGAGGAACGTGTGGACCAGGGAGTCGCAGAGGGAACGATCCCTGCCGAAAGCAGAGAGGGGTAGAGAGGGAAAGATGTCCTTAGTGGTGGGGTCCTGTTGAAGGTGGCGGAAGTTGCGGAGGATAATATGCTGGATCCGGAGGCTGGTGGAGTGTTAGGTGAGGACAAGGGGAACACGGTCCCTGTTGTGGTGACGGGAGGATGGGGTGAGGGCCGAAGTGCGGGAAATAGAGGAGATACGGGTGAGGGCATCATTGATGACGGCAGAAGGGAAACCACGATTCTTAAAGAAACAGGATATTTGAGATGTCCTGGAACGGAAAGCCTCATCCTGGGAGCAGATGCGGCGGAGACAGAGGAACTGAGAATAAGAAATAGCATTTTTACATTTGACAGGGTGGGAAGAGGTATAATCGAGGTAGTTATGGGAGTCAGTGGGTTTATAGCAGATGTCAGTGGACAGTCTGTCTCCAGAGATGGAGACCGAGAGATCGAGAAAGGGGAGAGAAGTGTCCGAGATGGACCAAGTGAATTTGAGGGCTGGGTGAATGTTGGAGGCAAAGTCAATGAAATTGACGAGCTCAGCATGGGTGCAGGAAGCAGCACCAATGTAATCATCAATGTAGCGAAGGAAAAGTTGGGGAGCAGTACCAGTATAGATTTGGAGCATAGACTGTTCCACGTAACCCACAAAGAGGCAGGTGTAGTTGGGGCCCATGCGAGTGCCCATACCTACACCCTTGGTCTGAAGAAAATGGGAAGAGCCGAAAGAGAAGTTATTAAGTGTGAGTACCAGTTCCGCCAACTGGAGGAGTGTGGTGGTGTTGGGGAACTGGTGAGGACTATTGTCAAGAAAGTAGCGGAGGGCTTTGAGGCCTTCTAGATGGGGAATTGAAGTGTATAAGGATTGGACATCCATGGTGAAAATGAAGCGGATGGGACCGGGGAACTGTAAGTTGTAGCCTAGCCTAATAATAAATTATAGCCTAGTTAGCCTGACCTCAGTGTTTGGAAAGACTTTGAAGTTCCTTTTTAAGGATGAGGTTTGGGTATATTTGGAGGAACATGATGAAAAAGCTTCCTGCTTCTTTTCATATTATATCTCAATGACTTGGATGATGAAATTGATGACTTTCTGGCCAGGTTTACGGATGAAACAAGGATAGATGGAGAGGCAGGAAGTCTACAGAAGGTCTGAGACAGATTATGAGAATAGGTGAAGTTTCAGATGAAGTACATTGTAGGGAAGTGTTTCGTCATACTGTACGTTTTAGTAGAAGGAATAAAGAGGGGAGAATATTAAGATATCAGAGATGCAAAGGGACTTGGGACTCCTTGTGCAATATCGGTGGTAAGAAAGTCAAATGCTGTGTTAGCATTCATTTTGAGAGGACTAGAATATCAAAGCAATGTTGTAAAGCTGAGAATGTATGTGGAGAGGATGTTCCCTATAGTGGGAAGAGTATAGGACCAGAGGGCACAGCCTCAAAATACAAGGGCATCTCCTTGGAACAGTGGAGGAATTTCTTTAGCTAGAGGGTGGTAAATCTGTGGAATTCAAGGCTATGCAGGACAAGTCATTGGATATATTTAAAGCTGAGCTTGCTAGGTTCTTGATTATTAAGGAGGCAAAGCTTATGGAAATGAGGCAAGAGAATGAGAGGGATAATAAATGATGAATTGGCAGAGTAGACTCTGAGTTGAATGGCCTAATTCTACTCCGATGTTCTATGGTCTTGTGGTCCACAGGAACCCACAACAGTTTTGAAACGTTGGAGCTGAAGCTGGAGAACATCAGCAACCCTTGGAGTCCAGGAGCCCACATTGTTCAGCCTCGACTGGACCGGGTACAGAGGGCACGTGAGCGGTCAGCTGCCTTTGCTTTCCGCAAACCGCTGCCCAGGTATCTGGTCTTCTACAACCCTACACAGCTGAACAAGTGGCAGCACCCACGGGCTTATCGCATCCAGATCAACTCCCAGGCTGACCGTGTCCTGCCTCGCGACTGGGAGGAGGAGAAGGCAATTACCTGGGCAAGGTAAGGTCACTGTCCAATCAGGAGCAAATTCCAGGTGTGGCATCAGACACTTCATAAACCTGAGATCAATGGGAAGACCCTCCAGTCGAGCTCAGAGTGTGGGTGTGGTGTCAAGGAACACACCCTTCTGCTCACCAAGTCAAGACTGATCAATAACTCGAGGGCACACAAAATAGTGAGAGGTAAAAGATCTAAAAAAGCACCTGAGAGCATATTCTTCACCCAGACGGTGGTGGGGCTGTGGAACGAGCAAAGTTCATTTAAAAGATACTTGGACATGTAAATAGACAGGAAAGGTTCAGAAAATGCAGACAAATGGGACTAGATCAGATGGGAACCTTGGTCAGCATGAACCTGGTGGGCCAAAGGACCTTTTCTCATGTTGTATCACATAGAATAGTACAGTCCTTCAGCCCATAATGTTGTGCCAAAATATTAAAGCTAATGATACCTAATGACTTCTACCCACACAACGTCAATATGCCTCCATTCCCTGCACATTTATGTGCCTATCCAAGAGCCTGTATTATATTTGCATCTACCACCACCCCATGCATCACATCCTAGGCACTCATTACACTGTTTTTAAAAATAAAAATCTTGCCCCCAGCATTTACTTCGAACTTACCCCTCTCACCATAAATACATGCCCTCTTCTTTTCGACACTTCTACCCTGCGGAGAAGAATATTGGCTGTCTGCTCTATCTCTGCCTCACATAATTTTATAAACCTCTATCGGATCTCCCCTCAGTCTCCGCTGCTCCGTAGAAAACAACCCAAGTTTGTCCAACTTCGTGTTGTAGCTCATACGCTCTAGTCTAGGTAGCATCCTGGTAAGCCTCTTCTGCACCATCTCCACAGCCTTCCTGTAAGGAGACAACCAGAGCTGAATACTCCAGATGCAGTCTAACTGGAGTTTTATAATGCTACAAAATAACTTCCCAACTCTGGAACTCCTGTGCCTCAACTAATAAGGCAAGTCTCCCTTATGTCTTCTTTAACACCGTATTAACACTTTCAAGGAGCTATGGACTTGGACCCCAAGATCCCTCTGTACATCAACACTAATAGGGGTCCTGCCATTAACAGTGTACTGTCCACTTACACTTGATCTTCCAAAGTGCAACACCTCACACATGCCTGGAATAAACTCCCTCTTCCATTTCCTCCTCCATTTCTGCAACTGATCAAGCAATCCTCCTTCCCCACCCCCAACCTTTTTATTCTGGCATCTTCCCCCTTCCTTTCCAGTTCTGAAGAAGGGTCTCACACCAAAACATCGACTGTTTATTAATCTCCATAGTTGCTGCCTGACCTGCTGAGTTCCTCGAGTATCTTGTGTGTGTTGCTTTGGATTTCCAGCATCTGCAGAATTTCTCCTATTTGTTATCTACTGTATAAACCACCATAACCTTTGCCAGTTTTCTATGCAATCCACAAACTTACTGACCATGCTACCTACATTCTCACCAAAATTGTTAATATATGTGAAAACTGTGGAGCCAGCACCAGTCCTTGTGATGCACTCCTGGTCCAGAGTGAACAACAACCCTCCACCATACTCTCTGACCACAACCACCAAGGCAGCTCTGTATTGAACTGGCTGCTCACCTGCATCCCATGTGATCTCACCTTCTGGAACATGGTACCCCACCTCATATCACCCTCTCTCCCTCTCTCTGTCACAGCATCCATTTCTCTCCTCACCCTATTCAAACTCTCTCTCCCTCCATCTCTCAGACATTATGTTCCTTTCCCTCCTCCTGCCATACCCCCTTCTCTCTCTCGTATCTTGTTTGCTTCCATTTCCCTCCCTCATCCCATGTGAATACTTCCTCTTCAGTCTCTCCCCACCACTCTCTCAGTCTCCTTCCCTCTCTCTCTTTCTCTCCTCCCCCCACTCCTCTACCCTCCTCTTCCATCATTCCCCCTCCCAACTGCTCTCCCTCGCCAGGCCTCCTCCTTCCCTGCCTCCCTCCCCTACCCCCATCTCGTCCACCCACTCCCTCCCCTCATCACCCGCCCACTCCTCTAAGCTGCTTACCATGCTCTCCACCCCCTCCCCACTCATCCACACTCCCTCCCCCTCAACCCTTCCCCTACCCATTCTCGTGAGCCCTCACTCCCCACTGCCCCTCCCCTTCTACCCCACCCTCCCTGTCTCCCCCTTCCCCGTAGACACTCTCAGCTGCCCCCTCTCGCCTTCCCCTTCCCTCACCCTCCCTTATCTTCTCCCTCTGCCTCCTTCACCTCCTCCACCTGCCTCGCTCTCCATTCCCCTTCACCCTCCCTCCCACCTCCCTTCCCCATTACCTCCTCCCCCTCCCTTGCTCTCTGTCACCTCCTGTCTCTTGTCCTCCCCACCTCCCTCTCACTTCCCTCTTCTCCCCATCACCCTCTCTCACTTCCTCTCCTTCCCTCGTCCTCTCACACCGTAAATAATTAATCTTCCTCCCTCCACTTCCTCTCTCCTTCTCTCACTCTCCCTCCTTTTCTCGCATATGAGCTCCTCACCCTCTTATCATCCCTCTCCTCCCACTGCTCCTCTCCCTCGCCCTATGAGAAGCTCCCCACGCACCCTTGCTCTCTGCTCCAGTGATGGCCTCCCTGTTCCAGGTATCACTTGGCTGTCACTAAATTCCAGGAGAACGAATGTTGCAGCAGTAGCCTCTACCTGCAGAACGACCCCTGGGATCCCAATGTCAACTTCGAGACGTTCATTCACAACAACGAGAACATCACCAACCAGGTAAGCATCCAGGGCTGGAAGTGAGGAGGGAAAGGGGAATGTCTCCTCATAATGTCCCCACTGTTTGATGAGGGTGATGGTAGGTCCAACCAGGGATAAAAGAGGAGATGTGCCTGTAATTAGAGGAGGTGGGGGAGGCCTTAAAGTGTACTTTGTTTCAGTATTCACCAGTGAGAGGGCCTTGGCTAATGTGGGGTCACCAAAAGACAGGCTGATATGCTGGAACATATCGATGTTAAGAGAGATGATACGCTGAAACTTTTGAAAAAGTTCCATGGGGCTTGATGGGATATACCCCAGGTTACTACAGGAAGCAGGAGAAGAGATTGCTCTCTCTTTGCTGATGATCTTTGCATTCTCACTGGCCACAGGAGTTGTACAAGAAGACTGGAGGGTGGTAAATGTTAACTCTTCATTGAAGAAAAGTAATCAGGATAACCCTGGGAACTTAGACCAATGATTGTTGCTGATAGATTGGAGCAGATTCTCAGAGGCAGGATTTATGATCTTTTAAAGAAGCATAGTCTGATTAGCATTAGTCAGCATGTCTTTGTGAGGGACAGGTCGTGCCTCAGGAGCCTGTCTGAATTCTTCAAGGAAGTAACAAAACAAATTGACAAAACAAAGGCAGAGCAGCAGATGTGGCATATGTGGATTTTACTGAGCCGTTTGACGTTTCCCTATAGTAGGCTCATTTGGAAAGTCAGGAGGCATGGGATCCAGGGAAACTTGGCTGTATGGATTCAGGATTGGCCTTCCCACAGAAGGCAGAGGGTGGTAGTTGAGGGACTACATTCTACCTGGAGATCTGCAACCAGTGGATGTTCCACAGGAATTTGTTCTGGGACACCCTGCTCTTTGTGAATTTTAGAAACAAGAAGTGAGGGGGAGAGGGTTAGTATTTTTGCACATGACACAAAGGTTAGTGGTGTTTTGGATAGTGTGAAAGGTTGTTGTAGGTTACAACAGTACATTGGTGTACAGCTGCAGCTACAAATGGAGTTCAATTCAGAGAAGTGTGAAGTATTTCGCTTTGAAAGGTCAAAGTTGAAGACAGAGTACAAGGTTAATGGCAGAATTCTTTGCAGTACAGAGGAACAGAGGGATCTTGGGGTGAATGTTCATAGTTCTCTCAAAGTTGCCATGCAAGTTGATATGTTGGTTAAGAAGGCATGAGGATAGGTTGAGTGAGCTGGACTTTTCTCTTTGGAGTGAAGGAGGATGACAGCAGATAGGCACATGGATGAAAAAAATGGAGGGCCATGTGGAAGGGTTAGATTGATCTCAGTAGGTTAAAAAGTCAGCACAACATCATGGGCTGAAGGGCCTGTACCGTGTGGTATTGTTCTATAATGGTAGGAGGAGGGGAAGAGGGAGCTCCAGTAATGGGGAAAGGAGATATCCACTGAAAACAGGAGAGACACACCAGGTTAATGTGGTGAGACAAAGGACAGACCCAAGAATGAGGATTGGAGGACACAGAACTGACTCCAGTGGGGGGCAGAATGCACAATACTTGAGGTGTGATAGCTCCCACCCTGAGTGTTTTCCAGAAGGTTCACCACCCTGTCCCCAGTCTCTCCCAGGATTACTGATGGAGTCTCCACTTCTGCTTGTTTCAGGATCTGGTTGCCTGGGTAACAGTCGGCTTCCTACATATTCCCCATGCAGAAGACATTCCTAACACCAGCACTCCAGGAAATGCTGTGGGATTTCTCCTCCGCCCCTTCAACTTCTTCCAGGAGGACCCATCAGTGGCTTCACCGGACGTGGTTATTGTTCGGCCAGATGGGTCCGGGGTAAATGTCAAGAGGTGGACAGAGATTACCAGTCACCAGTGTCCGGTCACTCGTCCCTTCACGTACAATGGTACCCACCTACCAGTCTGAGGAGCACTGCCCATGGCCTGGCAGGGTTGTGAGTGTAATCAATAACCACAGGTCTTACTAAACCCTCCCTCTACCAACTCCCAACAACTTCCCCCAATACCCTGCCACACCACCCTGCACTAACACCTTCACACAGATCCACACACAATCACCCCTGCACGGGTCCGATCAAACCTCAAAAACCTAACCCAATGCCCTGTACCAACACTCTGATACAGCCACTTCTCCACAGATCTTACCAACCTCGCAACACACTGCACAAATACATTGCCCAAGCACCCTCTAACATCCACAATTACCCGTCCACAGTTAGATATTAACCATTACACCCATTCCCAGCACATGTAATACAGTCAACCCTTCACAGGTTCCCCTCACACCCCAACACCCTAAAGCAAACCATAACTCCCACACACACCCTCCATTAACCATTACACCGTGAACTCTGCACGACTGGTTAATCTGCTGAGTGCCAACAGTTTCTGCTCCATCAGTGGTGAGGTTGAAACCTCAGGATTTATTCGTATTGAAACACAGAATTAAATCATCTTCCAAAGCTCATCAGCAGTCGGTGATTTCATCTCCAATTCAACAGTAAAGGGAATGTTTCCTCAGCCTTCAGATGAGAGGCCACCAAGTTGTTAATTTACCGCACAATCTTTTCTACTGTCATCTCAGTTGGAACTCCCTGGAACACTCATCTGCCAATAGACATCACCCATCACTGGCCACCCCCTTCTCCCCATCCACATCCCATTAGCTGCCGGGGTTGGAGGTAAACCTACGGGGCTCCAGAACGTTCCAGGGGACGGCCCGCTGCTCGGGCATTGATTGCCGACGTCCAGGGTGTCCTGAGTCTTGATCAGTCTGTGCCCAGCCTCCTGTCCCTTCACGCTGCATGGGATGGGGGCCACACCCATCCAACTTGTGGCTCCCCCACGGATCTCCGTCACAGAAAGGGCCCAAATTCTGCCCCGCATCGCCCTGGAACACAGAGAGCAGGGGTCAGGACAGCAGAGATGGGCTGAAGGGTGTAACCCCATCTGACGGCCCTGTCACAATCCCTGGAAGTGTGGGAGTCCCCAGCCCAGGTACCTGCACCCCACTGGGCCAAGTGAAAAAGTACAGAGGGAATGGATGTATTGGTTAAATCTTCCAAACAACCCCAATGATCATTGAAAGAATCCTGCAAACTCTCCACATGGCACCAGGATTCAACAACAGCATGTAGTTACCGGCTAATCTCTCCCACATCCATTGCTGGAAATACCACAATCAATGTATAAGGGAGGAATGGAGAGAAAAAGGTAAGGAAGAGATACGTTTGTGAAGGGGAAGTCACGCCCGGAGGGATGGAGGAGAGTTTCCATCAGAGTGGGTGAAGGGACCCAGTACATAAAGCCATTGAGCACCACAGCACAGAAACAGGCTGTTCAGCCCATCTAGTCCCTGTTGTTCTGGTTTTCTGCCGGTCACATTTACCTGTACTCGGACTATAGCCCTCCATATGTCTCTCATCCATGTACTTATCCAAACTTCCCTTAAATGTTACAATTTAACCCACATCCATCACTTCCAATTTCTTCGTATCTGGAGTTGCAAAGGTTTTTGACCAGCTGCCACCACAAGGTGAGGATATAGGCTAATGGCTGTGTTGGCGCATGGCTAGAGGGCTAGCCTCAGGCAGGAGGCAATGTGAAGGGGTAATGGTGACCTGTGAGCTTTGGCTAGCATGAGGACTAGTGCTGGGGCTGGAACTGCTCACTATAAATATCACTGACTTGGAGGAAGGGAGTGAAGATACACATGTGTGAACAGCACAGCATCAGCTGGGAAAGAGGAAAGAAATAGATTACTAAGAGATATTGGTAGGTCAGTGCATGGGAATATAATTGAAGCCTCCTTGAAGGCTACATGTACTGTGTCTACTACCCTGCCCTCATTGACTTTCTTGGTTACTTCAAAAAACTCAAATTTGTGAGACATAAACTCCCAAGCACAAAGCCATGCTGACTTTCCCTAATTGACATCTGTCCTTCCAGATGTACATGATGTATGTCTTATCCTTCATTACCCACGCATTACCCACCCTCCAGTGTTCCAGCACTTCACACATCATTACCAGCATTTGGAAATACAGGGGTTGATCAGAGGTAGTCAGCATGGCTTTGTGTATGGAATATCATGTGACACCAATTTGCCTGAGTTTTTGAAGAAGTAACCAAAAACATCAAAGACCCCCACCATCCAGGCCACGACATCTTCTCACAACTGCCATTGGGTAGGAGCTATAGAAGCCTTAGGTCCTATACCACCAAGTTCAGGAACAGTTAGTTCCCTACAACCATTAGGCTCCATGCTAGTTGTTTGTCAGTCTTTGTTTACATATATTTTTTCATAAAATGTTATTGTATATCTTTTTTTCCTGCAAATTCTTGCAACAAAATTAATCTCAAGATAGTATATGATAACATATCTAAACTTCAATAGCAAATTTATTTGAACTTTGAAATTTCAGGGTAAGGCAGTAGACATGGTCTATATGAACTTCAGTAAGGCCTTTGATAAGTTTCCACATGGTAGGCTGCTGTGAAAAGTTTGATCTCATGCAACTCTGGAAGAGTTGGCTAACTGGATACATGGTTGACTTGATGGTGGGGAGCAGATGATGATAGTGGAAGGTTGGTTCTTGGACTAGAGGCCTGTAATTAGTGTTGTTCCCAGGAGTGGTGTTGGCCCATTGTTGCTTGTTTCTATAGCAACAATTTGGAAGAATATATAGGGCATGGTTAGCAAGTTTGGAAATGATACTGAGATAACTGGTGTCTTAAACAATGAAGAAGTTTATTACAAATTACAGGTGGATCTTGATCAGCTGGGTCAGTGGGCTGCGGATAGCAAATAGAGTTGAATTCAGATCACAGCAACGTCTTACATTTTAGGGAGACAAATGAGAGTAGGGCTTTCACAGTGAAAGGCAATTCCCTAGGGAGTGTTGTAGAATAGAAGGACCTTGGAGCCTTGGAGTACTAGTATGTGGTTTCATGAAAGGATGATGAAGAATTCTTTTGGCTCGCTGGCCCTCATCAGTCACAGTATTGAGTATAATCATTGCATGTTTTGTTGCCATTATCTAAAATGTTGGTGAGGCCATATTTGGAATGCTATATTCAATTTCATTCCCCCTACTGTAGGAAAGATGTCATAAACCTGGAAAACTTGCAAGGAGGGTCTACAAGGATGTTGTCAGGTGGGACTGAGTTTTAGGGAGAGGTTGAATGGGTTGGGTCTTTAATTCATGGAGCACAGGAGAGCTAGAGGTGATCTTGTAGAGGTGTATAAAATCATGAAAGGCATAGATAGGGTGAATGCACAGATTTCTTTTCCCAGGGTAGGCAACTCAAGAACTAGAGGTCATAAGTTTAAGGTGAGAAGGGAGAGATTTAACATGAAGTTGAGGCAGCCTATTTTATTTAAGCATAAAGGATGGTGTATGTAGAATAAACTGCCAGAGGAAGTGGTTGAGGCAGGTACAATAACAGCTTTGAAAAGACAGCTGGACAGGTACACAAATGGGAAAGAGTTAGAAAGTTATGGACCAAACAAGGCAAATGGGACTGGCTTGCCTTAGCATTGATTGGCATGAACCAGTTGGGCCAAGGAGCCTCTTCCTGTGCTGTGTAACTCTATGACTAGATGTTCATCAGGTTTTATGCATCTCTCATGCAAGAAGAACCATTTTATCCCACTGGATAAATCCCACAATCCCTGGATTGTGACCTTTGCTGAGTGAAAGAGATCCTTCAAATTGACTCCATCTCACCCACCTCATCATTTTATACATCTAAGCCTTGCCAAAGCCTCGTCATCTACAGTTTTCCAGTCCTGCAGCATCCTGTAAATCCCCTCTGCACCATCTCTAGTGCAATCGTATCTCTTCGGGAATGTGGAGACCAGAATTGTCCCCAATGCTCTAGCTGTGGTATTGTACACAGTTCCAGCACACCTCCCTGTTCTCTGTCTGGCCTTGCTGACTCATCAACAGCTGCTTTTCTAAACTAATCCTGTCCCTCAGTATCTTGGAATAAATCTCTTCGGGTTCTGGAGTTATTCACCGTAATGTTTTCCAGAACAGTGTATGACTCCTCCTCCTTATCATTAACATGCCTAGAATATTAACGTCCCCGTGCCTCATCTTACTTTTACCCATTGGTGAATACCGATGCCAAGTACACACTGAGGCCCTCATTCACAATCTCAGTTCAGACCTAACAGACAAATGTACAGACCTTTTCCCTCGCTCCCCCAGATTCCACCCGAGGGGTAAATCAGATAACAAATACACCAGCCCACATGTCTCTGGGATATGAGAGAAAGCTGGAGCACCTGGTGGAAACTCACACAGTTACAGGGAGAATGAGACTGACATTCCCCATCATTCACACCAATCCAGTTTCCTTAGTGGTGGTTGGGAGGTCCCACACCAGAACTTCGCAGAGTGACCCACCTGAATGAGTGACTCTGTAGCTGTCGGTGAGCCCTGACACCCATCGGGTGGCTGAGGGCAGCCAATCGACATGGGGCTGTAGGCCGGAGGCGTCAGGACCAGGGGTCTCTGCAGCCGCTGCAGAATGGTGGAGATATCAGCCATGACCTGGGACTCTAGTCTGGAGGCAGGAAGAGAGGAGGTTACACAGGGTCAGAGGACAGAGATCCATCCTATAGGGAGAATTCAGGGCTCAGTATATGGCCAGGATTCAGTCCTAGGAGAGGGTTCATTCCTGGGTCAAACGTCAGACCTAGAGAAGAGGTAATATAAACTCAGGCTTTTGTATCTTCAGCCCAGTGGGACTGGGGAGAAAGTAGAATGTCTGGTGTCGCTGGGGACTCTGATTGAGCTGTCTGCTTTATTGAGGCAGCGAGGTGTAGACAGAGTCCATGGAGGCGAGGCCGGTTTCTATGACTTGCTATGTCTACAACTCTCTGCACTTTCTTGTAATGACATGCCCAGAAGTTGCCATAACAAGCCACGATCCATCCAGACAGGATGCTCTCTAAGGTGCTTTGATAAAAATTGACGAGAATCAAGACGGACTACTGAATTCCTTTAATTTCCTGAGGAAGTAGAGGCATTGGTGAGCTTTCTTCCCTGTAGCATCTACATGTTGGATTGGTAATTTCATCTACAAACTTGTAGATGCAATTAGAGTAGAACCTGGCCTTGCAGTTATGAGTGTAAAGAGACTAGAGTAGGAGGCTGAGGATACAACCTTTGAGTCACCAGTCTTAAGAATAATCTTGGCTGAGGGTTCAGAAGTCAGAATGGGGTGAGGAATCATTCCCGGGAGGAGCTGGAGCCTGCGGTTGATGTTAGTCCATTAGGTCCGGTTGGGAGTGGATACTGACTGGGGGCTGGAATGAGGAGTGACCACTGGTCGGGTGCAGATGTTCGGCAGCAGGTAGGAGGTTGGTCCAACCCAGAAACTGAAGATGTTGGAGAAAGGTCCTATGAGGCGCAAGGGTACATCGTCACTCTGGAGGAGAGATTAGACACTCCAAAGGGGAGAGCCATCATTCCGCAGGAGAGACATTATAAGCCTGTCACACTGAGGATATCAGTCCGAGGTATAATCCTCACTGTGGCCACAGTTCTAGCTGCTAATACCTCAGGATGCTGGTCAGGGTTGGCCAACGTGGGCCCTTCACGTGCGAGAGAACCCGGCGCAGTCCCAGAGTAGAGGGAGCAAGACCTTTGGAGTTGGAACAGAAGTGCCAGACCTTGCCTGACATCTGCTGGTGTCAGGTCCTCATTGTCATAGACACTGTCATTGTCCCCTCTGACTCTGCTGTCAAAGAGACCCCCAGCCTCCCCATCTCCCTGGGGCTTCAGATTCTTTACTGACTCCTCTTGCCCGAGCTGCAGTGTGACAGCGGTCAGTGTCAGCGCCCCTTTCTGCATCAGATCTCCCCACCTGTGCTGCCAGTATGGCCACTTTCTCTCTGTGATTCACTTCCCTGGATGATGAGGAAGTTGTTATATGAGGCTGGTTGGGAAAGTGTGAAGATCCAAGGGAGTGGGTGAGAGATCTGTGAGAGGAGGGTGGGAGACTGTACGGGTTGGGAGTGTGCGGGAGAACTGTTGGAGGTTTACTCATCAGGCCCATCCCCAATTACAACATCATCCTCGGACAGGTCACCACTCCCGTGGTCGTTCACCCCCAACACTCGACAACAAGGCAGAGGAAAACAAGTTTCAGGTATGAGCCAGCCCGTGCACTTTGGACCAGCTCTGTACCAGGCAGGACAGGCACAGCGAGTGGCTCCGTGGAGACTGAGCACAGCAACTTACGGTCAGTCCTCAGCAAGCAACCTGTACGTACTCTGGGGTGATGGGGACAGGCCTCACAGTGTTCCCGGGGTGAAGATGGGTACATGGTCAAAATAGCGTCCCCACAACAATGTGCTATGTGATGGGGAAGGGGAGAAAGGGAGCACAGAACTCTCCCTGGGACAGTCCATCTGAGAGACTGTGCGTGGTACACAGCCGTCAGTGAGGGTGTGTGTGAGAGGGAGAGAAGCCCATTCCCCCCACCCCACGTGAGTGTGTGTGTGAGAGAGAGAGTGACCCATTCTCCTCAGGTGAGGGGCCCAGTCCCCCAGTGAGAATCTGTGTGCGTATATGAGTGAGAGAAAGACCAGTTTTGCCCCAGTGAGAGTCAGTCCTTGGGAGGGTACACTCTCTCGGTTTCATCTCAGGACAGCATTTGTGCAGAATTATAAATATGAAGGGTCACCTCAGTAGGGCAATATTATAGAACTCCAATAGTCAGCAGGAACTTGTGGAGCAGATGTGTCGAGAAATTGCACGTGCTGTGAGAACAGAAGGATTTCCATACAATAGGGGCACCTCCTAAGAAAGGAGCATTACTGGATCACTCTTAGCAGAGGAGGCAGGTCAGGTACCTGAAGAGACAGCTGGAGAGTACTTTGTGTCTATGAGTTTGAATATAGTTACAGAGAAAGATAAATCAGGTCCACAGGTTGAAGCCCTAAACTGGACCAGAGCCAACTTTGAGGGCATTACGCAGGATCTAGCTGGGGTCAAAGGACTGACTCTGGAACTGAGGCAAAGGAACAGTGTGATGGATATTCAATTTCCAAGGCTGGTGGGGGGCCTTTTTGAAAGGGTCAGCTTTCTAACAAAGCAGCTGACACATCAAGATCAAAGAGTTGTTTCTGAGTAAGTTAAACTTCCAACCTATATTCTTTGTTCAGCTTCTTGTCATAATTGGGAGCCAGTTTTCAGTTGTTAATGTAAATGGCAAGCAATAATCAGTCTGAAGTTAAAGGGCCAGCTTTGCAAACAAACAGCACTGTCGATGGAGCACAGACTGCTGGGCCACAGCACCAGGCTGATGCTCAAGAGGTGCAGTGTAAAATAATGGAGCTGTATTAAACCAGACAACACTGGCTACGTTATTTAAACTTAGAACATAAAACAATACAGCACAGGACCAGGTCCTTCAGCCCACAATGTCATGCTGAACCTTCAAAAAGTAAATCAAGAACCCCCAAAAACTAATCCCTCCTACCTATATAATGTCCATATCCCTCCATCTTCCTTGCATCCATGTGCCAATCTAAAGATCTCTTAAAGGCCTCTAATGATTTGGATCCTACCACCATTCCAGACATGTAATACTCTGAGTAAAAAACTTACGCCTCACATCCCCCTCTCACCTTCAATCTCTGGTAATAGGCATTTCTACCCTGGGAAAATACACTCCCTGTCTACTTTATCTATGCCTCTCATAATCCTTTCGACGTCTATCAGTTCTCCTCTCAGTCTCCACTGCTCCAAAGAAAACAACCCAAGTTTATCCAGCCTCTCATGATAGCACATGACCTCTAAACCAGGCAGCATCCTGGTAAAACTCCTGCACCTTCTCCAAAGCCTCAATATCCTTCTTATAGTGGAGCAACCAGAATTGTATGCAATACTCCAGGTGTGACCTAACCAGAGTTTTATAAAGTTGCAACATAACCTCTTCACATTTGAATTCAATGCCACAACTATTAAAAGCAAGCATTCCATAAGCTATCTTAACCACCCTATCGACCTGTGTAGCCACTTTCATGGAGCTATAAACTTCAAGCCCAAGGTCTCTCTGCTCAGCAAAATTGTTAAGGATCTTGCCCTTAACAGTATACTTTCTCCTTCCAGTTCGTCCTACCGAGGTGCAACACCTCATATTTATTGGGGTTAAATTTCATTCGCCATTTCTCTGCCTATATTTGCAACAGATCTAAATCACACTGTATTCCTTTCCCTGTCTTCTGCACTATCCACAATTCCACCAATCTTGGTCTCAACTGCAAACTTACAAACTACTCATCTACATTTTCATCCATGGTATTTATATACGTCACAAACAGTAGAGGTTTCAGCACAGATCCATGCAGAAAACCACTAAATACAGACATCCAGCTTGAGTCAGTCTCTTCAACCAACACCTCTGTTGTCTATGTGCAAGCCGGTTGTGAATCCAAACAGCCAGTTCACCATGGATTCCATTCATCTTAATCTTCGGGATTAGCCTCCCATGAGGGACTTTGTCGAGCGTCTTACTAAAATCCATATTAACAATATCCACAGCCATCTCGTCTCTTGCCTCCTTCAATAACCTGGGGTAAATCCATCAGTCCCTGGGGACATCCACCTTAATACTCATTAGGAGGCCCAACCCTTCCTCCTTCTTGACCTCTAAACACCCTAAAGTATTTACACACTCAGCACTGATCTCCTGGTCCTCCATATCCTTTTCTATCGTAAGTACCAAAGCAAAGTATTCATTGAGTCCCTCACTCACATTCAAGCAACTGTTCCCCTCTTCATCCTTGAATTCTCCTACCCACTCCCTAGTTACCCTCTTGCTCTTGTATAGAATGCCTTGGGAGTCACCTTAATCCCACTTGTCAAAGAATTTTCATGGCCCCTCTATGCTTTCCTGATTCCCCACTTTTTTTTTTGGCTTCTTTATAATCCACATGTGCTTCCTTTGACCCTAATTTCCAAAGCTTTACATTCTTTGCCTTTTTCTTCTTGAATAAATTCATCATCCCTCTGGACATCCAAGGTTCTCTAATGTTTCCATCCATGTCCTTCCTTCTAACAGGAACATACATTTCCTGTCCTCTGAGCAATTGATATTCCTTCTACCAAAGTGCATGACTTCCCTGCACTATATTCCACTTCTTTGCCCATTCTCCCAATCTGTCCAATTCCTCCCGCAGACTCCCAGCATCCACAACACTACCTGTCCCTCCAGCTATCTCCATATCTTCTGCAAACTTTATCATAAAGCTGTCAATTCCATCATCCAAATCCTTATAATGTGATAAGAATCAGTCCCAATACCAACCCCTGCAGAACATCACTTGTAACTGTTAGCCAGAATGGACCCCCTTTCCCTCCTGCCAGTCAACCAATCTTCTATCCATGTTAATATCTTTCCTGTAATACCATGGGTCCTTATCTTGTTAAGTTAACACGTAAGTAATATCCACTCACTCTCCTTTGTCTATCCCGCCTATTATTTCCTCAAAGAATTCTAACAGATTTCTCAGGCAAGATTTTCCCCGATGCTGACTTTGACCTATTTTATCATGTGTCTCCAAGTACCCCAAAACCTCATCCTTTGTAATTGACTCCAACATCTTCCCAACCACTGAAGACTAATTGGCCTATAATTTCCTTTCTTCAGCCCCGCCTTCTTTTTTTAAATTTTTTTTTATTAGTTTTTCAAAACATTTTACAAATTAAAAACCCCAAATCCCAATGAGGAGCATTAATACAGTGCAAAATTAAGCATACAATAACAATATGCTACAAAGGAAGAGAATTTAACAAAAAAGCACCTAAATTAAAGACAAGTAAGCTTAGTGTCCTTCCCAAGCCCCACAACACAAGAAAAAAACAACTCCAGACCGACCACAACACAATATAGAGAGTATAAGTCAGGACAGTCAAACTCCCAAACTGTGAATACACTTAGCAACAGAGGATAATAATGCCTACTACCAGAAAAAAAAGGGAGCTGAAAGAAAGGGACCGAAAAGAAGAAAAAAAAAGAAAAAAAAACCCTAGTCAAGAGGAAGGTTATGAAAGTACTCGATAAAAGGTCCCCAGACCTTATGGAACTTTAGATCCGAATTAAGAACTGAATAATGAATTTTTTCGAGGTCCAAGCAGGCCATAATGTCGTTAAGCCATTGCGCATGAGTGGGTGGGGCAACATCTCTCCATCTAAGGAGGATCAAGCGTCTAGCCAGGAGACAGGCAAAGGATAGTATTTGGCATTTGGTCGGACCCAGACATAAATCTGTCTCGCCCCAAAAACCGAACAGAGCAATTAAGGGGTTTGGTTCTAGGTGCTGATTCAGAATACACGATAATGTAGTGAAGACATCTTTCCAGAACTTCTCCAAACTAGGACAGAACCAGTACATATGGATGAGAGAGGCCACGCCCCTCTTGCATTTATCACAGAGCGGACTAATGCCAGGGTAGAATCGAGATAGTTTAGATTTAGACATATGGGCTCTATGAACAATCTTAAACTGTAAAAGGCAATGGCGAGCACAAAGAGAGGTTGAGTTAACCGATTTGAGAACTGAGTCCCAGCTCTCCTCGGATAAGGAGATATTTAAATCCTGCTCCCAGGCCATTTAAATTTTATCCACAGGGGCCCGTCGTAAGGCTGCTAGTTTATCTCGGATAATTGATATTAAACCTTTACCTAGTGGATTAATGGAAAGAAATAGGTCCATAGCATTTTTGGCAGGCATTTCAGGAAAGTTAGGAATTAAAGGAGCAATAAAGTGTCGGATTTGGAGATATCTGAAAAAATGAGCATTAGGCAGGTTGAACTTAACAGAGAGCTGCTGAAAAGAAGCGAAGCGATTATCTATGAAAAGATCTTCAAAATGTCTAATGCCCTTCCTATACCAAATATGGAATGCTGAATCGTACGTAGTAGGTAAAAAAAAGGTGATTATGTGCGACAGAGCTGGAAACGGAAAACCCCTGGAAACCATAGCATTTCCTGAACTGAGCCTATATACACAAAGTGTGTCTAACAAGAGGATTAGCTATTGATCTGGGCAAGCCCCCGCCTTCTTAAAGAATGGAATGACATTTGCAATTTTTCAATCTTCGGGAACCATTCCAGAATCTAGTCATTCTTGAAAGATTATTACTAATGCCTCCACAATTTCCTCAGCAACATTTTCCTGACTCCAAGGGTATATTCCATCTGGTTAGGTGATTTATCTATCTCAGACCTTTAAATTTCCTGAGCACCTTCTCCTCAGTAACAGCAACTCCTCTGACTTCTCCCACCCCCCACCCCCACCGACACTCTCGGATTGCTGGCAAACTGCTAGTGTCTTCCACCATGAAGACTGGTGCAAAATAATTATTATAGTGGTCCGGCATTACCTTATCCCCCATTACTACCTCTCCAGTGTCATTTTCCAGTACAATATCCTCACTCGCCTCTTTTAATTTTTATGGATCTGTAAAAGCTTTTGTGATCCACTTTTATATTATTGACTACCTTGCCTTCATATTTCATCTTTTCTCTGCTTACAGTATGGTTTTTTAAAGCTGCGTTCCACACTTCAGGGAGTTAGGTGCTAAGTTAAAGGGAAAGACCTCCAGGTTGTGATATCAGGATTGCTACATGTACCATGTACTAGTGTGGCCAGAAATAGGAAGATTCGCATGTTTAACAAAATTAAACATGTGCTAAGGAGTTGGTGTAAGAGAGTGGGCTTCAGAATTTTGGATCATTGTGCACTATTCCAAGGAAGGTGGGACATGTACTCTATATATTATTGGAAGGTATACAAAGGTATGGATCTTTGAGGATTTGATAGACATGGACTGATTAGGGATAGTCAGCAATGCTTTGTGCACAGTAGATCATGTCTTAATAAATCATATCAAGATTTTCAAGGAAGTTACCTGGAAAGCTGATGAAGACAGGGCTATAGATATTGTCTATACGGACATTCGCAAGGCACTTGAAAAGATCCCGCATGGGAGATTGGTCAAAAAAGTTCAGTCACTCGGTATTCAAGATGGGGTCGTAAATTGGATGAGACATTGGATTTGTGGGAGAAGGCAAAGGGTGGTGGTAATAGACAATAGACAGGAGGTGCAAGAGTAGGCCATTCGGCCCTTCTAGCCAGCACCACCATTCACTGTGATCATGGCTGATCATACACAATCAGTATCCCGTTCCTGCCCTCTCCCCATATCCCTTGACCCTGCTATCTATAAGAGCTCTATCTAACTCTCTCTTGAATGCATCCAGAGACTTGGCCTCCACTGCCTTCTGGGGCAGAGCACTCCACATATCCACCACTCTCTGGGTGAAAATGTTTTTCTGCATCTCTGTTCTAAATGGCCTACCCCTCATTCTTAAACTGTGGCCTCTTGTTCTGGACTCGCCCATCAGCGGGAACATGCTTCCTACCTCCAGTGTGTCCAATCCCTTAATAATCTTATATGTTTCAATCAGATCCCCTCTCTGACTGGAGGCTGTGACGAGTGGAATACTGCAAGAGTCAGTGCTGAGTCCATTGCTGTTTGCCATCTATATCAATGATCTGCATGATAATGCGGTTAATTGGATCAGCAAATTTGCAGATGACACCAAGATTGGGGGTGTAGTGGACAGCAAGGAAGACGATCAGATCTTGCAGCAGAATCTGGACCAGATGGAAAAATGAACCGAAAAATGGCAGATATAATTTAATGCAGGCAAATGCAAGTTGTTGCACTTCAGTAAGACCAATCAGGGTAGGTTTTGGATATATACAAGATATTGGTGAGGCTTATTTTGAGTATTGTATGCAGTTTTGGTCACAATAAGATTGAAAGAAACATAGAAAACCTACAGCACGATACAGGCCCTTCGGCCCACAAAGTTGTACCCAACATGTCCCTACCTTAGAAATTACTAGGCTTACTCATAGGCCTCTATTTTTCTAAGCTCCATGTACCTATCCAAAAGTCTCTTAAAAGACCCTATCATATCCGCCTCCACCACCATTGCTGGCAGCCCATTCCATGCACTCACCACTTTCTGCATAAGAAACTTACCCTTGACATCTCCTCTGTACCTACTCCCCAGCACCTTAAATCTGTGCCCACTTGTGGCAACCATTTCAGCCCTGGGAAAAAGCCTCTGACTATCCACACAATCAATGCCTCTCATCATCTTATACACCTCTATCAGGTCACCTCTCATCCTCCGTCAGGCAACATCCTTGTAAATCTCCTCTGCACCCTTTCAATGGCTTCCACATCCTTCCTCTAGTGAGGTGACCAGAACTGAACACAGTATTCCAAGTGGGGTCTGACCAGGGTCCTATATTGCTGCAACATTACCTCGCGATTCCAAAATTCAATTCTACAATTGATGAAGGCCAATACACCATTCACCTTCTTAATCACAGAATCAACCTGCGCAGCTGCTTTGAGCATTCTATGGACTCGGATCCCAAACAGTACAAAGAAAATTTACCAGAATGTTGCCAGGACCAGAGTTATATGGAAAAATTGAATAAGTTTGGACTCAATTCCTTGGAACATAGAAGACTGAGAAGATTTGAAAGAGGTAAACAAAATTATGAGGGGTGGAGATAGAGTTAATGCAAGCAGGCTTTTTCCACTGAGGCTGGGTGCAACTACAACTAGAAGTCATGGATTAAGGTGAAAAGTGAAAAGTTTCAGGGGAACATGAGGAGGAAATTCTTCACTCAAAGGGTTGTGACAGTGTGGTACAACCTGCCAGCACAAGTGGTGCACGTGAGCTTCATTTCAAAGTTTAACAGAAGTTTGGATAGGTACATGGATGGTAGGGGAATGGTGTGTTATGTCCTTGTGCAAGTTGATGACAATAGGCAGTTTAATGGTTCAGCATGGATGAGATGGGTTGAAGGGCCTGTTTTGTGTTACACTTTTCTATGATTGTATGACTTTTATTGGTTTTTAAAAGCTTTCCATTCCTCTAACTTCACACTAATTTTTGCTATGTTATATGCTCGTTCTTTTGCTTTTACACTGTCTTTGACTTCCCTTGTCAGCCATTGTTGCCTCATCCACCCTGTAGAACATCTCTTTGGGATGAATCTATTCTTGCCATCTGAATTGCTCCCAGAAGCTCCAGCCAATGCTGTACTCCTGTCATCCCTGCTAGTGTTCCCTTGCAATCAACTGGGGCCAGCTCCTCTCCCTTTCCCTCTCAAACTGCAGCGTGAACTCTAATATGTTATGATCACTGCCTACTAAGAGTTCATTTACCTTATTCTCCCTAATCAAATCTGGTTCATTACACAACACCCAATCAGGAATTGCCTTTTCCCTAGTGGGCTTAACTACAAACTGCTCTAAAAAGCCATCTTGTAGGCATTCTACAAATTTCCTCTCTTGGGTTCCAGCACCAACATAATTTTCTGAATCTATCTGCATATTGAAATCCTCCATGACCATGGTAACAATGCCCTTATTACATGCCTTTTCTATCTCTCATTGTAATTTATATTCCACATACTGGCTACTGTTCAGGCGCCTGTATCCAACTCCCATCAGGATCTTTTTACCCTTGCAGTTTCTTAACTCTACCCATAAGGATTCCACATCTTCTGATCCTATGTCACTTCTTTCTAAGGATTTGAACCATTAGGAGCTGCAGAAAATGGGTGAGAATTTTTAGTGTCTATTTCTCCTCAATATTTACTAGGGAGATATCATGGATGCCAATGAAACACAGATAAAAGGCATATTGCAAAGAAGGAGGTATTTGCAGCCTGGAAATGCAATAAGCTGGGCAATTCTACAAGGCCTGATCAGTTACATCCTTGTACCTTGTTGGAGGCCAGAGAAGAGAATATTGAGGCCCTTGTAAGAGATATCTGATTCACCTTATCCACTGGTGACATTCAAGAAGCCTGGAGGTGGTTGATGCTGTTCCATTGTTCAAAAAGGGTAACAAGGATAGGCGACAGAACTCCAGGCCAGTGAGCCAGACTTCAGTTATAGCAAAGTTACTGGAGGGAATTCTAAGAGACAAGTCTATCATCACTTGGATAGTCAAGGCCTAATCAGGAATAGTCAGCGTGGCTCTGTGTGTGCGAAGACACTTCAAAAAGTCTGTTGGAGTTTTCTGAGGTAACTAAGGGGGTAGATGAATGTAGGACAGTGAATGTGCCCATATGGACGTTGACAAGGTACTACATGACATGCCAATCAAGAAGGTTAGGTTGCATGGGATTCAGGGGGAGCTAGCGTGATGGATTCAGAATTAGCTCGGATGCAGAGTGCGATGGTTTAGTTCAATTCTTTGACTGGAGGCCTGTGATTGGTGTAGTGCTCCAGGGGGTCTGCACTGGGATATCCATTATTTAGTGTTTATGTAAATGACTTACACGTACATATACGTGACTTAAATAGCACATTTGCTGGTGGTGCTAAATTAGGGTTCTTGCTGATAGTAAAAGAAGCTTACATTGAATCACAAAGAGATATTGATCACTTAGAGAGATGGGGTAAGGAATGGTAAAAAGACTTCAATTTACTTGAGGTGCTGCATTTCAGACAGTCAAACCAGGCAGGACCTATACAATGAATGGCAGGGAACTGATGTAGAATAGAGGGACCTGCTACAAGTGCACAGTTTGCTGAAAGTGGCTATGCAAATAGACAGGCTGCTGAACAATGTGTTTAGCATGCTGGTCTTTGAAGTTCGAAGTAAATTTATTACCAAAGAACATGTATGTCACCATATAAAACACTGATATCTATTGCCTTATGGACATACTCAATAAAACCATGGAATAATAATTACAACAGAATCAATGAGACCAGACCAACTTATGCATTAAACCAGTCTACAAAAGACAAGCTGTGCAAATCCAAAAGGAAAGATTAATTGATTGATCGATTGATTAAATAAATAAATAAATAATACCATTGAGAATATGAGATGAAGAGTCCTTGAAAGTGAGTCCATTGGCTGTGGGAACATTTTAATAACAGGGTGAGTGAAGTAACTCCATTTGATTCAAGAGCCTGATGGTTGAGGGGTAGTAACTGTTCCTGAACCTGTTGATGTGAGGTCTGAGGCTCTTGTACCTTCTTCCTGATAGCAGCAGTGAGAAAAGGGTGGTGGAGGTCCTTGATGGTGTCATCTCTGATCCATGACAATGGAAGTCAGGATGCTGCCTGGATTCGAGAGTATGAGCAATAAGGAGAAGATGAACAAAGTTGGGTTGTTTTTTTCTGGGATGTCAGTGGCTCAGTGGACACATGATAGAGGTTTATAAGATTATGAAAGGTGTAGATAAGGGAGACAGTAAGAATCTTTACTCCAGGATGAAATGCCTAATACCAGAGGACATATATTTAAGATGAGTGAGTGCACATTCAAAGGAGATTTGTGGGGCAAGTTTTCTCTACACAGAGAGTGATGGGTGCTTGGAATGTGCTGCCAGGGTGCAGATGAATACAAATAGTATAAAAGCATTTAATGGGCTTTTAGGAAACACATGACTGTGCAAGATTGGAGAGATGTGGATCATGTGCAGATAGAAGGGATTAGTTTAATGTGATATCATTTTGTATCCGTGCTGTGCTGCTTTAAGTTCATTGTTCCAAATCATCAAGGTGTTCTTATTAAAACACATCAGATCCTGAGATGACACAACAGGGTCACCATTGAGATGTTTCCACTGATGAATGTCAATAATTAGTGGAGTCTTTCATTATGCTGGCTACTTGACCAAGACAGGGAGAAGTGTTGCCATACCAATCTGTGATGCATCCAGATAGGATGCTTTCTATGGTGTATTGAAGAAAATTGCTGAGGATCAAAGGGAACAAGCCAATTTCCTTTGCCTCCTGAGGAAGTAGAGCCATTGGTGAGCTTTCTTGGCTGTAGCATCTATGCAGTTGGACTAAACATTAGATTGGTGATGTTCTCACTGAGGACCTTGACTCTCTCAACTCCCTCGACCTCAACACTGTTGATATAAACAAGATCATGTGCACTGCCCTCTCTTTGTGAAGTCAATGACTAGCTCTTTAGTTTTGCTAACATTGAGGAAAGGTTGTTGTCATGACAGCATGTCTCAATGATCTTTTTAACATCTCTATACTCCAAATCATCATTATTTGGGATGTGGCCCACTACTGTGGTATGCTCTACAAAGTTATAGATGAGGGCAAGAGCAGAATCTGCCCACTTCCTCATGAGGAGACTAGGGAGCTGAGGAAGCAGCCATGTGAGGCACCAGTGTTGAGGATAATTGTGGCAGAGATGTTGCTGCCTGTCCTTCCTGAATGCAGTCTGCTGGTCAGGAAGTCAAGGATCCAGTTGCAGAGGCAGGTGCTGAGCCCCAGGTCTAGGAGTTTGGAGAAGAGTTTGCTTGGAATTATGGTACTGAAGCTAGATCTGTAATTGGTAAACAATAGTCTAATGCAGATGTCTTTACTTTCTAGATGTTGCAAGGATGAATGTAGGGCCAAGGAGATGGCATCCACTGAAGATGTGTGTAAGATTGGGGCTGATAATTAATAACTGAGGATTCAGACTTAAGTGCATTCAGCCATAAACCCATGGATTGGCCCCTTAGCCGAACACGTACATCAAATGTTCACATGTGCAGTGCTTAGGAACTTCTGGCAGAGGATGGCAAATGTGCCCTGGAGGTTGGGCAGTCTGGTCACTGGGGGAATTTAAAGTGGAAAAATTGTGGACTGAGGATGATGGTTAACTGGCACAGGAGAGAAGTTGATAGCAGCAGGTATCAGCTATAATGATATTGCATGGGGAGGCAGCTTTCAGGGACCGAGTATCCTCCAACTGCTGTAACTTGTGTTATAAACATCACCTTGCCTTTCACAGAACCATGTTAACCTTCTTTGGTAACCCAGCATTTTTCCAAGTGCCCTCCCTAAAGTTTTATAATCTCACTTTGTGAAAATAATGATTTACTTCTCCCTTCTTTGGATAGAAGACTGAAGATCTTGGGGTCCAAGTTTATAGCTTCCTGAAAGTGTCTACAAAGGTTGATAAGGTGGTTAAGCAAGCTATGGCATGCTTGCCTTTATTAGTCAAGGCTTTGATCTCAAAAGTCAGGAAGTTATGTTGCAGCTTTATAAAATTCTAATTAGGCTGGAGCTGAAATATTGCATACAGTCCTGGTCACAATATTACAGGAATTATGTCAAGGTTTGGAGAGGGTGCAGAAGAGGTTAATCAGGATGCTGCCTGGATTAGAGGCCCTGGGTTATGATGAGTGGACAACTTGGATTGTTTTTTCTGGAGCAGCGGAGGTGGAGGGAAGGTCTGTTAGAGGTTTATAACATTATGAGAAGCATTGATATTGTCATTTTTCTAAGGTCAAAAAGTTTAACACCAGAGGACATGTACGTTTGTATTTAAGGTAAGAGCATGTCACTTCAAAGAAGATGTGAGAAAGCACTTTTTTTTTTAAACACAGTGGTGTTGGCCCAGGACAGGATATTGACAAATGTCCATTTAACCTGCCAGTGGAGCTGGAGGATTCTGCAGAGTCAACAGTGATGGTTCAACTGCACCAATCACTGAAAATTATGGCATTGATTAGTAAAACCTATCAGTAAGATCTATTTAATAGAGCTGTTAGGGAGGGTTTAAACTAATTTGGCAGGAGGATGGGAACTGGAATGATAGGGTGAGGAAGGGGAAAAACAGAAATAAATCAAAGATAACATGCAACAGAGGTGATAGAAAGGACAGGCAGGAGATGAGGCAGTGGGATGATTCACAGGACAATAGAGGCGTGGTGCATTATTTTTGAATGCATAAAGCATAAGAAATGAAAAGGACGATCTTGAAATTCAGCTATAGATTGCCAAGTATGACATTGTGGCCATCTCTGAAATTTGGCTAAAGGTTGGCAGCCATTGGGAGCTGAATGTCAAAGGATATATGGTCCAAGGAAAGATAGGTGAGTAGGCAGAGGGGATGGTGTGGCCCTGTGTATAAGAAATAATATTAAATCATTAGAAAGGGATGACATAGGATCAGAAGATGTAGAGTCTCTATGCGTTGAGTTAAGAAATGGCAAGGGTAAAAGGACCCTAATGGCAGTTGTGTACAGGCCTCCAAACAGCAGCCAGCAGGAGATAGAAAAGGCGTGTCAGAAGGGCAATGTGATGATAATCGTTGGGGATTTCAACATGAAAGTGGATTGGGAAAACCATGCCAGTACTGGACCTCAAGAGAGAGAATTTGTAGAATGTCTAAGGAATGGCTTTTTAGAACAGCTTGTTGTTGAGCCCTTGAGGGGATCGGCTGTGCTGGACTGGGTGTTGTGCAATGATCTGGAGATGATAAGAGAGCTTAAGGTTAAGAAACCCTTAGGAAACAGTGATCACAATATGATCGAGTTCACTTTGAAATTTGAGGAGAAACTAAATTCCAATGTGTCAGAATTTCAGTGGAATAAAGGAAATTACAATGGTATTAGAGGGGAACTGGCCAAGTTGACTGGAAAGGGACACTAGCAGGAAGGACAGCAGAGCAGCGATGACTGAAGTTTCTGTGAAAAATGAAGCAAGTGCAAGACAGATATACTCCAAATAATAAAAAGTTTTTGAATGGAAGAAGGACACTACCGTGGCTGACAAGTGAAGTCAGAGCCAAAGTAAAAGCAAAAGAAAGGGCATATAAGGAAGCCTATATATATGAGAGTTGCGGGTAGATATAGGACCAATAGAAAATGATGCTGGAGATATTGTAATGAGAAATGCAGAGATGGCAGAGGGACTGAATGAATATTTTGCCTCAGTCTTCACAGTGAAAGACATCTGCAGTACACTGGACATTCAAGAGTGTCAGGGAAGTGAAGTATGTGCAGTGAAAATTATGACTGAGAAGGTGCTCAATGAGCTTAATGGTCTGAGGGTGGATAAATCTCCTGGATCTGATGGAATGCACCCTCAGATTTTGAAGGAAGTAGCTGGAGAGATTGCAGAGGCATTAACAATGATCTTTCAAGAATCAATAGATTCTGGCATTGTACTGGATGACTGGAAAATTACAAATGTTACTCCGCTATTTAAGAAGGGTGGGAGGCAGCAGGAAGGAAACTAGAGACCTGTTAGGCTGACATCAGTGGTTGGGAAGTTGAGGGATGAAATTACCAAGTACCTGGAGGCACATGACAGCATGGTTTCCTGAAGGGAAAGTCCTGTCTGACTAACCTACTGCAATTCTTTGAGGAAATTACAAGCAGGGTAGCCAAGGGAGATGCAGTAGATGTGATGTACTTAGATTTTCAGAAGGCCTTTGACAAGGTGCCACATATTAGGAGCAAAGAAAGATAAGAGCCCATGGAATTACAGGGAAGTTACTAGCATGGGTGGAGCATTGACTAATTGGCAGAAAGTGGGAATAAAGGGATCCTATTCTGGCTGGCTGCCAGTTACCAGTGAAGTTCCACAGGGGTTGATGTTGGGACTGTTGCTTTTTACAATGTATGTCAATGATTTGGACTACAGTATTAATGGATTTGTTGCTAAATTTGCCGATGATACAAAGATAGGTGGAGGAGCGGGTAGTGTTGAGAAAACAGAGACTTAGTTTAGGGGAATGGGCAAAGAAGTGGCAAATGAATACGATGTTGGAAAGTGTATGGTCATGCACTTTGGTGGAAGAAATAAACGAGCAGACTATTACTTAGATGGGGAGAGAATTCAAAATGCAGACATGCAAAGGGACTTGGGAGTCCTTGTGCAGGGTACCCAAAAAGTTGCTCTCCAGGTTGAGTCAGTGGTGAAGAAGGTGAATGCAATGTTGGCATTCATTTCTAGAGGAACAGAATATAAGAGCAGGGATGTGATGTTGAGGCTCTATAATGCACTCATGAGACCACACGGAGTATTGTGTGCAGGTTTGGGCTCCTTATTTTAGAAAGGATATACTGACATTGGAGAGGGTTCAGAGAAGATTCACGAGAATGATTCCAGGAATGAAAGGGTTACTGTATGAGGAACATCTGACAGCTCTTGGGCTGTATTCCCTGGAGTTCAGGAGAATGAGGGGGAGATCTCATAGAAATATTCCGAATGTTTCGGAACAGATTAGATATTGCCAAGTTATTTCTCGTCGTAGGAAAGTCTAGGACAAGAGGGCACGACTTCAGTATTGAAGGGTGTCCATTTAGAACAGAGATGCAGAGAGATTACTTTAGTCAGAAAGTGGTAAATCTGTGGAATTTGTTGCCACAAGCGGTTGCAGAGGCCAAGTCATTGGGTGCATTTTAGGCAGAGATAGATAGGTTCTTGATTAGCCAGGGCATCAAAGGGTATGGGGAGAAAGCAGGAGAGTGGGGATGACTGGAAGAATTGGATCAGCTCATGACTGAATGGCGGAGCAGACTCCATGGGCCAAATAGCTGACTTCTGCTTCTATATCTTATGGTCTTATGATCTTAAACCATTAAAATCTATCCAAGTCTACTATTTCAGAGTAGCAACATTATGTTGCAGCTGTCTAAGTTATTAAAGAAACCACACTTGGCATATTGTGTCCAGTTTTGGTCACCCTATTATAGGAAATACATTGTCAAGCTGGAGAGTGTCTATTGACAAGGATGCTGTTTGGACTAGAAGGCCTGAATTATACAGAGAGGTTGGCCATGCTGGATCTTTATTCCTTGAAGGGTAGATTGAGAGGTAACCTCATGAAAATTTATCAAACCATGAGGGGTATGGATAAAGTGGGTGGTCATTATCTTTTCCCCAGGGTTCAGGAGTCGAAAACCGGAGAACAGATACAACAGCAGAGATTTAAAAGTGACCTGCGATGGTAATTTCTTTACACAGAGTGTAGTCAGTACCTGGAATGAGCTGGAATGAGGTAAAGGCGGGTGCAAATGCAAAATTTAAGACGCATTTGTGCAGGTACATGGAGGGTTGTTTTTTTACATTGGAAATCTACAATCAGTGGTGTGGCACGACCCTCAATGCTGAATCCGCTATTGTTTGTCATTCACATGAACAATTTGGATGAGAACGTAGGAGTCTTGGTGAGTAAATTGGGGGCGACTTCAAAACCTGCTGGTGTGTCTCTCCTTGAACTCCCCAGGCCTGGTAATATCCTCATGAATCTTTTCTGCTTGTTTTCCAGTTTAATGACTCCCCCACCACCACCACCCCACTGTCTGCAAACTAAGCTTTGCATTGCAGCTCAGTCCATGTGAGAATTGTAATCCAATTTCAATTCCAATTAATGCAGGTAAGTGGGATTAGTACTAATAAGCAATAATGTCAGCACAACCTCAGTGGACTGAATTCCATACAACTCTGACTCCGGAACCCAGTGGTGATATTTACCATGTGAGAGGTTAGAAAAATCTGGGTTTGATCCCAAACTCTGGCACTGCCTTTGTGCAAGTTTGCACAATCTCCCAGTGGCTGCATGGACTTCTCTTGGGTGCTCTGGTTTCCTTCCACCGGATGCTGTGCAGGTCAGTGGGTAACCGCTGTAAATCACACTCTGTGTGGGTGAAGAATGAAATCTGGATGGAGGTGATGGGAATGGGATGGGATTGGCGGGAGTGGGTGGGTAAGGTAATTGTTGGTATGGACTCGTGGATAAAGAGAAATACTGGAATGGACAATTCTCTCCTGTGCAGCCCTTACCCCCTCCCCCCATACAATAAAATGCCATACTAACTTGTTGCCTTCCCCCTGCAGCCTCTGGTGTGAAAAGACATGTAATAAGACATCTTCGGTACCAGCTGAGGGGCGATGCTGGGCGCAGTGAGGTTGCTGTGGTTCTTCCTTGGCCTGGCACTGTGGGGTGAAGCCAGCTCGCCTCCACACTCCCTCCAGTACTATCGCCGTGCCTCTGTGTTTGCTGACCTCAGTGTCACCGAGATACAGGCAGTGAGGAACTATCTGGTAGCTCAGAAGCATCTCAACCTCTCCTCTGCCAGAACACTGACACTCAGGAAAAACTACATCTTCCTCATCGAGCTGCAGCCCCCCAAAAAGCAGGATGTGCTCCAGTTCCTGCAGGGATACATCTGTCCCCCAAAACGTGAGGCCAGGGTGGTGGTTTTCTTTGGTGCCGAGCTAGTCCCCAGAGTCACTGAGTATGTGGTGGGACCACTGCCTCTGCCCCGGCATCACCACCCTGCCAGGCCAAAAGGGAGAAGCTCCATCAAGTTCACATCCCGACCCGTCACAACAGTCGAGTACCAGTTCCTGTACAGGAAGCTGGCCCAGGTTACCAAGGTGGCCACCCCACTACTGAAGGAGATCAGCGGCGCCTGGTTCCACAACTGCACTGACCACTGCCTGACCTTTACCGACGTGGCCCCCAGAGGGGAGAAGTCAGGGGACAGAAAGTCCTGGTTCATTATCCAGCAAGATGTGGACACTTACTTCATCCACCCGATTGGCTTGGAGATCCTGCTCAACCACAAGAGCACTGACCCCAGGCTCTGGACCGTGGAGAAGGTCTGGTACAATGGCCAGTACTTTGACAGCGTGGAACAGTTGGTGGAGAAGTACAACAGAGGGCTGGTGGCTACGGTCAAACTGCCCGAACTCCACAAGGAGAACCTCTTCTCCTCTTACCGTCCTCGCGGACACTTCCAAACCCAAACCAGTACCCGTGGGCCCCAGGCCTGGCAGCCACACGGCCAGAGGTACTGGGTGAAGGGGAACTCGGTCCTTTACGGAGGCTGGAGCTTTGCCTTCCGAGTCCGTTCATCCACAGGCATCCAGCTCTTTGACATCCAATTCAATGGTGAGCCCATCGCCTATGAGGTTAGCCTGCAGGAAGCTGTTGCCTTCTACTCCGGCCACAGCCCCGCCACCATGCAGACCAAGTACATGGACGTGGCCTGGGGAATGGGGGTGAGAGGGTACGAGCTGGCAAAGGGCATTGACTGCCCGGAGTTCGCCACCTACATAGACACCTACCACTTCTTCGACAGTGACCAACCTGTACGCTACAGGAACGCCCTGTGTATATTCGAGTTTCCCACTGGGGTCCCCCTGCGCAGGCATTTCAACAATAACTACAATGGAGGCTACAACTTCTACGCTGGTGTGGAGGGTCAAGTATTGCTGCTGAGAACCACATCCACTGTCTTCAACTACGACTATATCTGGGACTTCATCTTCTACCAGAACGGGGTGCTGGAGGTCAAGGTCCACGCCACGGGCTACATCCACTCCTCCTTCTTCACTCCTGAGGGGCTCAACTATGGCATCAGGGTCCAACAGAATTTGCTGGGCAACCTGCACACCCATCTGGTACACTACAGGGTGGACCTGGATGTGGCAGGTGGGTGGGACATCAGCACATCCCTCATCACTCACCCCCATATACTTTGTCCTCCACATGCCCCTCCCACACGCCTTAACCACAAACACTTCCCTGCCCCATATATGCCCTTCCCCACCGCATTCAACTCAGCCTAGTCCTCCCTGTCTGAGATGTTTCTATCTACAGCACTCCCAAACAATCCCCACACCAATAATGCCTCAACTGCCCCTAAGCCCCCAACACTACACATTCTCCCATACAGTTCACTTCCTGAGTTTACCCCTCCTCCAGCCCAGAGCCCACCGGTCCGTGAGCCCTGAGCACTGTGGTCTCCGCTCATTCGCACTGGGTCCAGGAACTACACCATCAGGACGAACCCAGCAGTTTACTGATCCAGGAGTGGATGCAACAGTTTCCCCCAGTCCCATACTCCCACAGTGTGACTCTCCCCCAGTCCCGCCACTCCCACAGTGTGACTCTCCCCCAGTCCCATACTCCCACAGTGTGACTCTCCCCCAGTCCCATACTCCCACAGTGTGACTCTCCCCTAGTCCCATACTCCCACAGTGTGACTCTCCCCCAGTCCCGCCACTCCCACAGTGTGACTCTCCCCCAGTCCCATACTCCCACAGTGTGACTCTCCCCCAGTCCCATACTCCCACAGTGTGACTCTCCCCTAGTCCCATACTCCCACAGTGTGACTCTCCCCTAGTCCCATACTCCCACAGTGTGACTCTCCCCCAGTCCCATACTCCCACAGTGTGACTCTCCCCTAGTCCCATACTCCCACAGTGTGACTCTCCCCCAGTCCCATACTCCCACAGTGTGACTCTCCCCCAGTCCCATACTCCCACAGTGTGACTCTCCCCCAGTCCCATACTCCCACAGTGTGACTCTCCCCTAGTCCCATACTCCCACAGTGTGACTCTCCCCCAGTCCCATACTCCCACAGTGTGACTCTCCCCCAGTCCCATACTCCCACAGTGTGACTCTCCCCCAGTCCCATACTCCCACAGTGTGACTCTCCCCCAGTCCCATACTCCCAGTGTGACTCTCCCCTAGTCCCATACTCCCACAGTGTGACTCTCCCCTAGTCCCATACTCCCACAGTGTGACTCTCCCCCAGTCCCATACTCCCACAGTGTGACTCTCCCCCAGTCCCATACTCCCACAGTGTGACTCTCCCCCAGTCCCATACTCCCACAGTGTGACTCTCCCCTAGTCCCATACTCCCACAGTGTGACTCTCCCCCAGTCCCATACTCCCACAGTGTGACTCTCCCCCAGTCCCATACTCCCACAGTGTGACTCTCCCCTAGTCCCATACTCCCACAGTGTGACTCTCCCCTAGTCCCATACTCCCACAGTGTGACTCTCCCCCAGTCCCATACTCCCACAGTGTGACTCTCCCCCAGTCCCATACTCCCACAGTGTGACTCTCCCCCAGTCCCATACTCCCACAGTGTGACTCTCCCCAGTCCCATACTCCCACAGTGTGACTCTCCCCAGTCCCATACTCCCACAGTTTGATGCTGCCTCAGTACAGCCACTCCTGCAGTGTGATGCTCCTTGGGCACTGCCCCTGCCACCCTGCACAGGTGTTTTTGCAGGGTGTTGGAAGTTTAAGGCATTTGGGGGGTTTGATAAGCATTTGGGAGGCTGAATTTGTTTTGGGGAGCCCCTCTCAACCCTGGTGATCTGGATTCCCTCTTCCTTGCGTCCTAGATCCTCCCAGATGCCCAGTTCATCTGGGAGATCTGGGCATGGGACCAGTTCTCAGCTGCTGATCTTGATATTCCACACTGCTGAAAGATCATAGTTGAGAGCTTAAAATCCAAGAATACACAGGTAGGTAGAGGGATGAGGGAGGCTATATTGGTTAAAAAAAAGAGATCAAATCCTTAGAGGTGGCAGAGGATCAGAAGATGTGGAATCCTTGTTGGTAGAATTAAGAAACTGTAAGGGCTGATGGGAGTTATATACAAGCACCTGAACAGTTGCCACAAAGTGGGATACAATGTACAACAGGAGAAAGAAAAGGTATGTAATAAGGGCAATGTTTTAATAGTTATGGGTGATTACAATATGTAGGTAAATTTGGAAAATCAGGTTGGTGCTGGATCCCTAGAGATGGAATTTGTAGAATAGCTACAACATGGCTTTTTAGTGCAGCTTGTGGTTTAGCCCACTAGGGAAAACACGAGGGAATCTGCAGATGCTGGAAATTCAAGCAACACACACAAAATGCTGGTGGAATGCAGCAGGCCAGGTAGCATCTATAGGGAGAAGTACAGTCGACATTTCGGGCCAAGACCCTTTGTCAGGGCTAACTGAAAGAAGAGATAGGAAGAGATTTGAAAGTGGGAGGGGGAGATCGGAAATGATAGGAGAAGACAGGAGGGTGAGGGATGAAGCTAAGAGCTGGAAAGGTGATTGACAAAAGGGATACAGAGCTGGAGAAGAGAAAGGATCATGGGACGGGAGGCCTACGGAGAAAGAAAGGGGGAGGGGAGCACCCGAGGGAGATGGAGAGCAGGCAAGGAGTGATTGTAAGAGGGACAGAGAGAGAAAAGAGAGAGAAAAAAAGAAAAAAAACCTAAATAAATAAATAAGGGATGGGGTAAGAAGGGGAGGAGGAGCATTAACAGAAGTTAGAGAAATCAATGTTCATGCCATCAGGTTGGAGGCAACCCAGCCGGTATATAAGGTGTTGTTCCTCCAACGTGAGCGTGGCTTCATCTTGACAGTAGAGGAGGCCATGGATAGACATTTCAGAATGGGAATGGGACGTGGAATTAAAATGTGTGGCCACTGGGAGATCCTGCTTTCTCTGGTGGACAGAGCGTAGGTGTTCAGCGAAACAGTCTCCTAGTCTGTGTCGGGTCTCACCAATACTGTATATAGGCCGCACCGGGAGCTCTAGACGCAGTATATCACACCAGCCAGCTCACAGGTGAAGTGTTGCCTCACCTGTGAATGGTGGTGAGGGAGGAAGTGTAAGGACAGGTGTAGCACTTGTTCCGCTTACAAGGATAAATGCCGGGAGGGAGATCGGTGGGAAGAGATGGGGGAACAAATGGACAAAGGAGCCACGTAGGGAGCGATCCCTGCGGAAAGCAGAACGGGGGGTAGGGAAAGATGTGCTTGATGGTGGTATCCTGTTGGAGGTGGCAGAAGTTACGGAGAATTATATGTTGGACCTGAAGGCTGATGAGGTGGTAGGTGAGGACAAGAGGAACCCTATCCCTCATGGGGTGGCGGGAGGATGGGGTGAGAGCAGATGTACGTGAAATGGGAGAGATGCGTTTGAGAGCAGAGTTGGTGGAGGAAGGGAAGCCCCTTTCTTTAAAAAAAGGAAGACATTTCCTTCATTCTGGAATGAAAAGCCTCACCTGAGAGCAGATGCGGCAGAAATGGAGGAATTGCAAGAAAGGGATGGCAATTTTTGCAAGAGACAGGGTGAGAAGAGGAAGCTGTGAGAGTCTGTAGGCTTATAGCAGATATCAGTAAATAAGTTGTCTCCAGAGATAGACACAGAAAAATCAAAAAAGGGGAGGGAGGTGTCAGAAATGGACCAGGTAAATTTGAGGGTAGGGTGAAAGTTGGAGGCAAAGTTAATGAAGTCAACGAGCTCAGCATGTGTGCAGGAGGCAGCGCCAATGCAGTCAATGTTGCAACGGATACCAGTATAGGATTGGAACATGGACTGTTCCACAAAGCCAACAAAAAGGCAGGCATAGCTGGGGCCCATACGAGTGCCCATAGCTACACCTTTAGTTTGGAGGAAGTGGGAAGAGACAAAGGAGAAATTATTAAGAGTAAGGGCTAATTCCACTAGACGGAGGAGAGTAGTGGTAGAGGGGAATTGGTTAGGTCTGGAATCCAAAACGAAGTGGAGAGCTTTGAGACCTTCCTGGTGGGGGATGGAGGTATATAGGGACTGGACATCCATGGTGTAAATAAGGCAGTGAGGGCCAGGGAACTTAAAATTATTGAAAAAATTCAAAGTGTGAGAAATGTCACCAACATAGGTGGGAAGGGATTGAACAAGGGGGGATAAAACAGTGTCAAGGCATGCAGAAATGAGTTCGGTGGGGCAAGAGCAAGCTGAGACAATGGATCTACCTGGATCTTGGGTAGGAGGTAGAAACAGGAAGTGTGGAAATTATGAGGTTGATGGCAGTGGATGGGAGATCTCCAGAGCTGATAAGGTTGGTGATGGTGTGGGAGACAATGTCCTGGTGCTCCTTAGTGGGATCATGATCAAGGGGTAAAACAAAGGCAGTTCTGGATTGATGTAGTAGATGTCTGGATTGATAATATTATCGATTTCACCCTGCAGTTTGAGAGGGACAAGATAAGTAAGATGTATCAGTATTCTAGTGGAGTAAAGGGAATTACAGAGGCATGGGGAGCTGCCCAAAGTTGATTGGAACGGGACACTTGCAGGGATGACAGCAGAACGGCAATGGCTAGAGCTTCTGGGGGAAATTCAGAAAGTACTAGATACATCCCAAAGATGAAGAAATATTTTAAGAGGAGGATAAGGCAACTGTAGCTGACAAGGGAAGTCAACAACAGAACAGAAGAAAAAAAGAGGACATTTCATATAGCAAAAATTGGTAGGAGGATTTGGGAGGCTTTTAAAAGCCAACAGAAGGCAACTAAAAAAACCATAATGAGAGAAAAGATGAAATATAAAGGTAGTTTAGCCAATAATATAAAAGAGGACACCAGAAGTTTTTTTCAGGTATATAAGAGTAAAGGAGGCAAGAGTGGAGATTGGACCACTGGAAAAAGCTGTTGGAGAGAGAATAATTTGGGACAAGGAAACAGTGGATGAAATTAATCAGTATTTTTCATCGGTCTTCTACAGTGGAAGACATCAGCAGTGTGCCAGAATTTAGAGTGTCATGGGATGCAAGTGAGTGTAGCTGCTGTCATTAAGGAGAAAGTTTGGGAAATCTGAAAAGTCTGAAAATAGATAAGTCACCTGGACCAGATGGTCTGCACCCCAGGGTTCTGTAAGAGGTAACGGAAAAGATTGTGGAGGCATTAATAATGATATTTCAACAATTACTAGACAGTGCAATGGTTCCAGAAAACTGAAAAATTGCAAATGTCACTTCACTCTTTAAAGATTGAGGCAGAAGAAATGAAATTCTAACCCAGTTAGCCTAACATCAGTGTTTGGAAACACATTGCAGTTCATTATTATGGATGTGATTTTGGGATACTTGGAGGCACCTGAAGGCATGGTTTTCTTAAGAGCAAATTTTACCTAACAAATCTGTAAATTCTTTAAGGGACAGACAGACAGGGTAGACAAAGGAGAGTCAGTGAATGTTGTTTACTTGGATTTTCAGAAGGCTTTTGACAAGGTGCTGCACGTGAGTAAGCTTAACAAGATAAAGCCCATGGTATTACAGGAAACATAAGCATGGATAGAAGATTGGCTAACTGGCAGGAGAGAGAGATTAGGAATAAAGGGAGCTTTTTCTAGTTAGATGCCATTGATCAGTGAGGTTCCACAGGGGTCAGTATTGGGACTGGTGAATCTGTGGAATTCATTGCCACAGAAGGCTATGCAGGACAAGTCATTGGATATATTTAAAGCTGAGCTTGCTAGGTTCTTGATTATTAAGGAGGCAAAGCTTATGGAAATGAGACAAGAGAATGAGAGGGATAATAAATGATGAAATGGCAGAGTAGACTCTGAGTTGAATGGCCTAATTCTACTCCGATGTCCTATGGTCTTGTGGTCCACAGGAACCCACAACAGTTTTGAAACGTTGGAGCTGAAGCTGGAGAACATCAGCAACCCTTGGAGTCCAGGAGCCCACATTGTGCAGCCTCGACTGGACCGGGTACAGAGGGCACGTGAGCGGTCAGCTGCCTTTGCTTTCCGCAAACCGCTGCCCAGGTATCTGGTCTTCTACAACCCTACACAGCTGAACAAGTGGCAGCACCCACGGGCTTATCGCATCCAGATCAACTCCCAGGCTGACCGTGTCCTGCCTCGCGACTGGGAGGAGGAGAAGGCAATTACCTGGGCAAGGTAAGGTCACTGTCCAATCAGGAGCAAATTCCAGGTGTGGCATCAGACACTTCATAAACCTGAGATCAATGGGAAGACCCTCCAGTCGAGCTCAGAGTTTGGGTGTGGTGTCAAGGAACACACCCTTCTGCCCACCAAGTCAAGACTGATCAATAACTCGAGGGCACACAAAATAGTGAGAGGTAAAAGATCTAAAAAGCACCTGAGAGCATATTCTTCACCCAGACAGTGGTGGGGCTGTGGAACGAGCAAAGTTCATTTAAAAGATACTTGGACATGTAAATAGACAGGAAAGGTTCAGAAAATGCAGACAAATGGGACTAGATCAGATGGGAACCTTGGTCAGCATGAACCTGGTGGGCCAAAGGACCTTTTCTCATGTTGTATCACATAGAATAGTACAGTCCTTCAGCCCATAATGTTGTGCCAAAATATTAAAGCTAATGATACCTAATGACTTCTACCCACACAATGTCAATATGCCTCCATTCCCTGCACATTTATGTGCCTATCCAAGAGCCTGTATTATATTTGCATCTACCACCACCCCATGCATCACATCCTAGGCACTCATTACACTGTTTTTAAAAATAAAAATCTTGCCCCCAGCATTTACTTCGAACTTACCCCTCTCACCATAAATACATGCCCTCTTCTTTTCGACACTTCTACCCTGCGGAGAAGAATATTGGCTGTCTGCTCTATCTCTGCCTCACATAATTTTATAAACCTCTATCGGATCTCCCCTCAGTCTCCGCTGCTCCGTAGAAAACAACCCAAGTTTGTCCAACTTCGTGTTGTAGCTCATACGCTCTAGTCTAGGTAGCATCCTGGTAAGCCTCTTCTGCACCATCTCCACAGCCTTCCTGTAAGGAGACAACCAGAGCTGAATACTCCAGATGCAGTCTAACTGGAGTTTTATAATGCTACAAAATAACTTCCCAACTCTGGAACTCCTGTGCCTCAACTAATAAGGCAAGTCTCCCTTATGTCTTCTTTAACACCGTATTAACACTTTCAAGGAGCTATGGACTTGGACCCCAAGATCCCTCTGTACATCAACACTAATAGGGGTCCTGCCATTAACAGTGTACTGTCCACTTACACTTGATCTTCCAAAGTGCAACACCTCACACATGCCTGGAATAAACTCCCTCTTCCATTTCCTCCTCCATATCTGCAACTGATCAAGCAATCCTCCTTCCCCACCCCCAACCTTTTTATTCTGGCATCTTCCCCCTTCCTTTCCAGTTCTGAAGAAGGGTCTCACACCAAAACATCGACTGTTTATTAATCTCCATAGTTGCTGCCTGACCTGCTGAGTTCCTCGAGTATCTTGTGTGTGTTGCTTTGGATTTCCAGCATCTGCAGAATTTCTCCTATTTGTTATCTACTGTATAAACCACCATGACCTTTGCCAGTTTTCTATGCAATCCACAAACTTACTGACCATGCTACCTACGTTCTCACCAAAATTGTTAATATATGTGAAAACTGTGGAGCCAGCACCAGTCCTTGTGATGCACTCCTGGTCCAGAGTGAACAACAACCCTCCACCATACTCTCTGACCACAACCACCAAGGCAGTTCTGTATTGAACTGGCTGCTCACCTGCATCCCATGTGATCTCACCTTCTGGAACATGGTACCCCACCTCATATCACCCTCTCTCCCACTCTGTCCCCTTCACACTCTCCCTCTCTCTGTCACAGCATCCATTTCTCTCCTCACCCTATTCAAACTCTCTCTCCCTCCATCTCTCAGACATTATGTTCCTTTCCCTCCTCCTGCCATACCCCCTTCTCTCTCTCGTATCTTGTTTGCTTCCATTTCCCTCCCTCATCCCATGTGAATACTTCCTCTTCAGTCTCTCCCCACCACTCTCTCAGTCTCCTTCCCTCTCTCTCTTTCTCTCCTCCCCCCACTCCTCTACCCTCCTCTTCCATCATTCCCCCTCCCAACTGCTCTCCCTCGCCAGGCCTCCTCCTTCCCTGACTCCCTCCCCTACCCCATCTCGTCCACCCACTCCCTCCCCTCATCACTCGCCCACTCCTCTAAGCCGCTTACCATGCTCTCCACCCCCTCCCCACTCATCCACACTCCCTCCCCCTCAACCCTTCCCCTACCCATTCTCGTGAGCCCTCACTCCCCACTGCCCCTCCCCTTCTACCCCACCCTCCCTGTCTCCCCCTTCCCTGTAAACACTCTCAGCTGCCCCCTCACCTTCCCCTTCCCTCACCCTCCCTTATCTTCTCCCTCTGCCTCCTTCACCTCCTCCACCTGCCTCGCTCTGCATTCCCCTTCACCCTCCCTCCCACCTCCCTTCCCTATTACCTCCTCCCCCTCCCTTGCTCTCTGTCACCTCCTGTCTCTTGTCCTCCCCACCTCCCTCTCACTTCCCTCTTCTCCCCATCACCCTCTCTCACTTCCTCTCCTTCCCTCGTCCTCTCACACCGTAAATAATTAATCTTCCTCCCTCCACTTCCTCTCTCCTTCTCTCACTCTCCCTCCTTTTCTCGCATATTAGCTCCTCACCCTCTTATCATCCCTCTCCTCCCACTGCTCCTCTCCCTCGCCCTATGAGAAGCTCCCCACCCACACTTGCTCTCTGCTCCAGTGATGGCCTCCCTGTTCCAGGTATCACTTGGCTGTCACTAAATTCCAGGAGAACGAATGTTGCAGCAGTAGCCTCTACCTGCAGAACGACCCCTGGGATCCCAATGTCAACTTCGAGACGTTCATTCACAACAACGAGAACATCACCAACCAGGTAAGCATCCAGGGCTGGAAGTGAGGAGGGAAAGGGGAATGTCTCCTCATAATGTCCCCACTGTTTGATGAGGGTGATGGTAGGTCCAACCAGGGATAAAAGAGGAGATGTGCCTGTAATTAGAGGAGGTGGGGGAGGCCTTAAAGTGTACTTTGTTTCAGTATTCACCAGTGAGAGGGCCTTGGCTAATGTGGGGTCACCAAAAGACAGGCTGATATGCTGGAACATATCGATGTTAAGAGAGATGATACGCTGAAACTTTTGAAAAAGTTCCATGGGGCTTGATGGGATATACCCCAGGTTACTACAGGAAGCAGGAGAAGAGATTGCTCTCTCTTTGCTGATGATCTTTGCATTCTCACTGGCCACAGGAGTTGTACAAGAAGACTGGAGGGTGGTAAATGTTAACTCTTCATTGAAGAAAAGTAATCAGGATAACCCTGGGAACTTAGACCAATGATTGTTGCTGATAGATTGGAGCAGATTCTCAGAGGCAGGATTTATGATCTTTTAAAGAAGCATAGTCTGATTAGCATTAGTCAGCATGTCTTTGTGAGGGACAGGTCGTGCCTCAGGAGCCTGTCTGAATTCTTCAAGGAAGTAACAAAACAAATTGACAAAACAAAGGCAGAGCAGCAGATGTGGCATATGTGGATTTTACTGAGCCGTTTGACGTTTCCCTATAGTAGGCTCATTTGGAAAGTCAGGAGGCATGGGATCCAGGGAAACTTGGCTGTATGGATTCAGGATTGGCCTTCCCACAGAAGGCAGAGGGTGGTAGTTGAGGGACTACATTCTACCTGGAGATCTGCAACCAGTGGATGTTCCACAGGAATTTGTTCTGGGACACCCTGCTCTTTGTGAATTTTAGAAACAAGAAGTGAGGGGGAGAGGGTTAGTATTTTTGCACATGACACAAAGGTTAGTGGTGTTTTGGATAGTGTGAAAGGTTGTTGTAGGTTACAACAGTACATTGGTGTACAGCTGCAGCTACAAATGGAGTTCAATTCAGAGAAGTGTGAAGTATTTCGCTTTGAAAGGTCAAAGTTGAAGACAGAGTACAAGGTTAATGGCAGAATTCTTTGCAGTACAGAGGAACAGAGGGATCTTGGGGTGAATGTTCATAGTTCTCTCAAAGTTGCCATGCAAGTTGATATGTTGGTTAAGAAGGCATGAGGATAGGTTGAGTGAGCTGGACTTTTCTCTTTGGAGTGAAGGAGGATGACAGCAGATAGGCACATGGATGAAAAAAATGGAGGGCCATGTGGAAGGGTTAGATTGATCTCAGTAGGTTAAAAAGTCAGCACAACATCATGGGCTGAAGGGCCTGTACCGTGTGGTATTGTTCTATAATGGTAGGAGGAGGGGAAGAGGGAGCTCCAGTAATGGGGAAAGGAGATATCCACTGAAAACAGGAGAGACACACCAGGTTAATGTGGTGAGACAAAGGACAGACCCAAGAATGAGGATTGGAGGACACAGAACTGACTCCAGTGGGGGGCAGAATGCACAATACTTGAGGTGTGATAGCTCCCACCCTGAGTGTTTTCCAGAAGGTTCACCACCCTGTCCCCAGTCTCTCCCAGGATTACTGATGGAGTCTCCACTTCTGCTTGTTTCAGGATCTGGTTGCCTGGGTAACAGTCGGCTTCCTACATATCCCCCATGCAGAAGACATTCCTAACACCAGCACTCCAGGAAATGCTGTGGGATTTCTCCTCCGCCCCTTCAACTTCTTCCAGGAGGACCCATCAGTGGCTTCACCGGACGTGGTTATTGTTCGGCCAGATCCTGGATGTGCATGTGGGGTAAACGTCGAGAGATGGACGGAGTTCACAAGTCCCCAATGCCCAGTCACTCGTCCCTTCACCTACAATGGCACCTACCTACCGGTCTGAGGAGCACTGCCCATGGCCTGGCAGGGCTGAGAGTGTAATCAACACCCACAGTTCTTACCAAACCCTCCCCCACAGTCACCCCTTTTCAAGTCCTGCCACACTCCAACAAGTTCCCCCAACACCCTCACAGAGTCACCTTGACCAGGCCTTACCAAACCCCAACATCCCAACAAAACCCCTTGCTCCAACACCCTTTTACGGTTGCCTCTCCTCAGGCCTTACCCACCCACAACGCCCTGCACCAATCCCCTCCACCACCCACAATCACTCATCCACAGTTCCATAGTAACCATCAACACCCATTCCCAGCACCCGTAATAGAGTCAGCCCTCTACATGTCCCTTCACACACCATCCTAAACCAAAATGCTAGACCCTCTCTCCCAAGCACTCCAGTCACCCACACCACTCTTATCCAACTCCCCCATCACATGACCTCTCTGCGATTGGTTTAACTGCTGAGTGCCAACAGTTTCTGCTCCATCAGTGGTGAGGTTGAAACCTCAGGATTTATTCGTATTGAAACACAGAATTAAATCATCTTCCAAAGCTCATCAGCAGTCGGTGATTTCATCTCCAATTCAACAGTAAAGGGAATGTTTCCTCAGCCTTCAGATGAGAGGCCACCAAGTTGTTAATTTACCGCACAATCTTTTCTACTGTCATCTCAGTTGGAACTCCCTGGAACACTCATCTGCCAATAGACATCACCCATCACTGGCCACCCCCTTCTCCCCATCCACATCCCATTAGCTGCCGGGGTTGGAGGTAAACCTACGGGGCTCCAGAACGTTCCAGGGGACTGCCCGCTGCTCGGGCATTGATTGCCGACGTCCAGGGTGTCCTGAGTCTTGATCAGTCTGTGCCCAGCCTCCTGTCACTTCACGCTGCATGGGATGGGGGCCACACCCATCCAACTTGTGGCTCCCCCACGGATCTCCGTCACAGAAAGGGCCCAAATTCTGCCCTGCATCGCCCTGGAACACAGAGAGCAGGGGTCAGGACAGCAGAGATGGGCTGAAGGGTGTAACCCCATCTGACAGCCCTGTCACAATCCCTGGAGGTGTGGGAGTCCCCAGCCCAGGTACCTGCACCCCACTGGGCCAAGTGAAAAAGTACAGAGGGAATGGATGTATTGGTTAAATCTTCCAATCGACCCCGACGATGATTGAAAGAATCCTGCAAACTCTCCACATGGCACCAGGATTCAACAACAGCATGTAATTACCGGCTAATCTCTCCCACATCCATTGCTGGAAATACCACAATCAATGTATAAGGGAGGAATGCATGGAAAAAGGTAAGGAAGAGATACGTTTGTGAAGGGGGAATCACACCGGAGGAATGGAGAGAAAAAGGTAAGGAAGAGATGGGTTTCTGAAAGGGAAGTCACGCCCAGAGGGATGGAGAGAAAATGGTAAGGAAGGGATGGGTTTGTGAAAGGGAAGTCACACCAAAGGGATGGAGGAGAGTTTCCACCAGAGTGGGTGAAGGGACCCAGTACATAAAGTCATAGAGCACCACAGCACAGAAACAGGCTGTTCAGCCCATCTAGTCCCTGTTGTTCTGGTTTTCTGCCAGTCCCATTTACCTGTACCCAGACTATAGCCCTCCAAACGTTCCTTAAATGTTACAATTTAACCCACATCTATCACTTCCAATTTCTTCGTATCTGGAGTTGCAAAGGTTCTTGACCAGGTGCCACCACAAGGTGAGGATATAGGCTGTGTTGGCACATGGATAGAGGGTTGGCCTCGGGCAGGAGGCAGTGTGAAGGGGTAATGGTGACCTGTGAGCTGTGGCTAGCATGAGGACTAGTGCTGGGGCTGGAACTGCTCAAAATAAATATCACTGACTTGGAGGAAGGGAGTGAAGATACACATGTGTGAACAGCACAGCATCAGCTGGGAAAGAGGAAAGAAATAGTTTACTAAGAGATATTGGTAGGTCAATAATTGGAAACATGATTGATCACCTTGAAGTCCACAAGTACTATGTCTCAATAGTACTACGGACTCAATAGTGAGGGGAACAAACAAAAGATTCTGTGGACATGACCAGGGCACCCAGATGGTACATTGCCTCCCAGGTGCCAGGGTCAGGGACGTCTCAGAGCATGTCCACAACATTTTGGAGAGGGAAGGAGAGTAGCCGGATGTCTTGGTACTGTTATGTCAGCAGCCCCCTCCTTTGTGAGAATCGCAAGATCACCATTGGGTTGGGTCAGGGGACCCAGGAAATGAGAGAGAGACGTGCAGAATGCCTCGTTCCCCGGCGATGTAAAGCTACGGGACATGGCCATTGTCTCTTGGAGACACATTTGTGGATTGAGATGCTATGCTACGTGAACGCCCTCAGGCAAAGCGGGCTGGATGAGAAAGAGATTGCATCACCCCAACCTGATTGACATCTACAACCCTGTGAGTCAGGATAAAAGAGGGTCTGTAGGAACAGCCCCTCAGATGCACCAGAAGAAACGCTAGCGATCCCATAATAGCGGGAAGCCATTTGAAGGAGGCCACATGCATTCAGTTCCGTTGCTTGGGACTGGTGGCTGGAACCATGGAAAACGGCTTTTAGCTAGCAACGGGGAAATCAACTCCCCCGACTCAAAGGACTGGCATCATAAAAGACCTGGGCAAGTTTAAAACCGTCTCTCTTAAACCCAAAGAGCTGCAGCTTGAATGACAGTGACTTTTATATTTCCATCCGACAATACATTATCCCTTAGACAACGATAGAGCTATTTCTTATTGATTATTATTATACCCGCGCTTTTAGAGTTAGTATTGACGAAGTATATTATCTGTATGTTTGCATTGATATTATTTTGTGTCTTTTTATCAATAAATACTGTAAAAAAAATAGTACCATCAGACTTCAACGGACCTCTCTATCTTTGCTGGTAAGTGACCCAGTTACGGGGTATGTAACAATTGGGGGCTCATCCGGGATTTGATACCAAATTGGAGGGCCAGTGAATCGGGCTTGTAAGTCCAAACTTGGATCTGGTTACGCAGGTAGCCAGATGGGAAACCAGCAAAAATGGATGTGGGGGAATTTATAGAAAACCCGACTCTGGAGGCGCTGGAGGCAGCCACCAAATCAGACTTGATAAATTTGATAAAGGGGTTAACACACACCAAGGCTTATCTTGACGATGTGGTAGTTTGGAGTGACACCTGGGAGGAGCACATGGGGGCGGTAGGAGATCTGTTTAAGAGGATGTCGGCAGCCCAACTTATAGTAAACCTCGCAAAGAGTGAATTTGGTCATGCCACGATCACATACTTGGGGTATGTGGTGGGAGAGGGGCAGCTGGCTCCTGTGCAAGCAAAGGTACAGGCTATTTCTGAGGTCCCTGCACCCTCCAATAAAAGGGCTCTGAGGAGGTTTTTGGGCATGGTGGGATACTATCGGAAATTCTATAAAAATTTCGCGGATATTTCTCTCCCACTTACAAAACTCCTATGGAAGGAGGAAAAATTTGAATGGGGCCCTTCTTGTCAGAATGCTTTTGAAAAGTTAAAAGCCATATTGTGCCATCACCCTGTGTTAAATGTACCCGATTTGTTAGCACCCTTCTCCCTGGCGACAGACGCGAGTGATGAGGCTGCCGGAGCAGTCCTATTACAGCAAGCAGGGGATGGAGTGGAGCACCCGGTAGCATATTTCTCTCGGAAGTTCAATGTACACCAGAGGAATTACTCCACCGTGGAAAAAGAATTGTTGGCCCTTGTTTTGGCGATACAACATTTTGAAGTATACGTTTGTCCAGCGCAAAAACCCGTAGTTGTTTATACAGATCACAACCCGTTGGTATTCCTGGCAAATATGAAAAATAAAAACAGGAGGTTATTGAGTTGGAGTCTGATGCTGCAAGAGTTCGATATTAAGATACAGCATATTAAAGGAAGTGATAATGTGCTCACGGACTGTTTATCTAGATGCTGAATTGAATGTATAACTGTATTACTCTGTAGTGAAAGGAAAAGCTTTTGTATTGTGTTAGATTCCACAATCCTGTAAGACTCTGTACTACTTCGTTTTAACCGCTGGTAAAAACGCGTTGAAGAAGGGGGGTGTTATGCCTGCAGCCCCCTCCTTTGTGAGAATCGCAAGATCACTATTGGGTTGGGTCAGGGGACCCAGGAAATGAGAGAGAGACGTGCAGAATGCCTCGTTCCCCGGCGATGTAAAGCTACGGGACATGGCCATTGTCTCTTGGAGACACATTTGTGGATTGAGATGCTATGCTACGTGAACGCCCTCAGGCAAAGCGGTCTGGGTGAGAAAGAGATTGCATCACCCCAACCTGATTGACATCTACAACCCTGCGAGTCAGGATAAAAGAGGGTCTGTAGGAACAGCCCCTCAGATGCACCAGAAGAAACGCTAGCGATCCCGTAATAGCGGGAAGCCATTTGAAGGAGGCCACGTGCGTTCAGTTCCGTTGCTTGGAACTGGTGGCTGGAACCACGGAAAACGGCTTTTAGCTAGCAACGGGGAAATCAGCTCCCCCGAATCAAAGGACTGGCATCACAAAAGACCTGGACAAGTTTAAAACCGTCTCTCTTAAACCCAAAGAGCTGCAGCTTGAATGACAGTGACTTTTATATTTCCATCGGACAATACATTATCCCCTAGACAACGATAGAGCTATTTCTTATTGATTATTATTATACCCGCGCTTTTAGAGTTAGTATTGACGAAGTATATTATCTGTATGTTTGCATTGATATTATTTTGTGTCTTTTTAATCAATAAATACTGTAAAAAAATAGTACCATCAGACTTCAATGGACCTCTCTATCTTTGCTGGTAAGTGACCCAGTTACGGGGTACGTAACAGTACATATTGGTACCAATAGCATAGGAAGGAAATGCACAGAGGCCCTGAAAAGAGAATTTAGACAGCTAGGTAACAAGCTGAGAAGCAGGACCTATCGAGTAGTAATTTCTGGATTTCTGCCTGTGCCAGTGAGGGTAGAAACAGGATGATTTGGCAGATAAATGCGTGGCTGAGAAGCTTTTGCAGGGGGCAGGGCTTCAGGTTCTTGGATCATTGGGATCACTTCTAGGGAAGGTATGACCTGTTCAAAAGTGATAGGTTGCACTTTAACCCGGGGGGGGGGGGGGGCAGTGTTCTTGCAGGCAAGTTTGTTAGAGCTGTTGTAAGCTAATTTGGCAGGGGGTGGGAACCAGAGTGAAGTGACTCAGGATAGGACAGATGGTTAAAAAAAAATAAAGACAGCATACAGTCAGACTGTCAGGAAGGGCAGGCAGGTGATGGGACTTAGTTGCAGCCAACAGGCTGAGTATCAAAACATGAAGGATGCAGAATCAGAAAGGATAGCAAATGTGGTACTCAAGGTGTTGTATCTCAATGCACAGAGTATAAGAAATAAGGTGGATGATCTTGTTGCACTATTACAGATTGTCAGGTATGATGTTGTAGCCATCACTGAATTGTGGCTGGAGGATAGTTGTAGTTGGGAGCTGAATGTCCAAGATTACACATTATATCGGAGGGATAGGAAGGTAGGCAGCGGGGGTGGTGTGGCTCTACTGGTAAAGAATGTCATCAAATCAGTAGAATGATGTGACATAGGATTGGAAGATGTTGAATCCTTGTGGGTTGGTAAAGAAACTGCAAGGGTAAAAGGACCCTGATGGCAGTTATATACAGGCCTTCCAACAGTGGCTGGGAGGTGGACCACAGATTACAACAGGAAATAGAAAAGGCATGTCAAAAGGACAATGTTATGGTAGTCATGGGCCATTTTAATATGCAGGTCGATTGGGAAAATCAGGTTGGTAATGGAGCTCAAGAGAGTGAGTTTGTTGAATGCCAAAGAGATGGCTTTTTGGAGCAGTTTGTCATTCAGCCTACTAGGGTATCTGCTATACTTGATTGGGTGTTATGTATTGAACCGAAGGCTATTAGGGAGCTTAAGGTAAAAGAACCTTAGGACCCAGTGATCACAATATGATTGAATTCAACTTGAAATTTGATATGGAGCAAGTAAAATCTGATGTAGCAGTATTTCAGTGGATAAGGGAAATTGCAGAGATATGACAGAGGAGTTGGCCAAAGTAAATTGAAAAGAGCTGTTGGCTGGGATGTCAGCATAGCAGCAATGGTATGCTTTTCCAGGGGAAATGAGGAAGGTGCAAGACATATATATTCCAAAAATGAAGAAATACTTAAACGGTAAAATAGTACAACGATGGCTGACAAGGAAAGTCAAAGCTATTGTAACAGCAAAAGGGCATACAACAAAGCAAAAATTAGTGGGAAGACAGAGGAATGGGAAGTTTTTAAAAACTACTGAGAGCAACTACAAAAATCATTAAAAGGGAAAAGATGAACTATGAAAGCAAGCTAGAAAATAATATCAAAGTGGATAATAAAAGCTTTTTTTCCCCAAGTATAAAAATAAAAGAGAAATGAGAGTGGATATAGGACTGCAAGAAAATGAGGCAGGAGAAATAATAACGGGGGACAAGGAGAAGACTGAAGAACTAAATGAGAATTCTGCATCAGTCTTCACTGTGCAAGACACTAGCAGTATGCCTGATGTTGTAGTGTGTGAAGGAAGAGAAGTGGGTGCAGTTACGATTACAAGAGCAAAGGTGTTCAAAAAGCTGAAAGACCTAAAGTTACATAAGTCACCCGGACCAGATGAACTGCACCCTGGGGTTCTGAAAGAGGTAACGTTTGAGATGGTGGTGGCATTAGAAATGATCTTTCAAAATTAATTGGACTCTGGCATGATGCCAGAGTCCAATTGTAAATGTCACTTCACTCTTTAAAAAAGGAGGAAGGCAGCAGAAAGGAAATTATAGACCAGTTAGCTTGACCTCAGTGGTTGGGAAGATGTTAGAGTTAATTGATAAAGAGTTGATGGAGTACTTGATGACACAGGGAAAATCCTGCCTGACAAACCTGTTGGAATTCTTTGAGGAGATTACAAGTAGGATAGATAAAGGGAATGTAATGGATGTTGTACATTTGGACTTTCAGAAGGCCTTTGACTAGATACCACATGTGAGGCTGCTTACCAAGTTAAGAGCCCATGGTATTATAGGAAAGTTACTATCATGGTTAGAGCATTGGCTGATTGGCAGCGAGTGGGAATAAAAGAATCCTCAACTGGTTGGCTACAAGTGACTATTGGTGTTTCGCAGGTGTCAGTGTTGGGACCACTTATTTTTATGCGGTATTCAAATGATTTGGATGATGAAATAGATGGCTTTGATGCCAAGATTGCACATGATACGAAGATTGCTGGAGGCGCAGGTAATGTTGAGGAAACAGGTAGGCTGCAGAACGACTTAGACAGATTTAGAGAATGGGCAAGAAACTGGCAAATGAAATGCAATGTTGGAAAATGCATGGTCATGCGCTTTGGTAGTAGAAATAAATGAGCGGACTATTTTCTAAATGGGGAGAAAATCCAAAAATCTGAGATGCAAAGGGACTTGGGAGTTCTTATGCAGAACACCCTAAAGATTAACTTGCAGGTTGAGTCGGTGGTGAGGAAGGCAAATGCCATGTTAGCATTCATTTCAAGAGGTCTAGAATAGAAGAACAAGGATGTGATGCTGAGGCTTTATAAGGCACTAGAGAGGCCTCACCTTGAGTATTGTGAACAGTTTTGGGCTCCTTATCTTAGAAAAGATGTGCTGGCATTGGAGAGGGTCCAGAGGAGGTTCATAAGGATGATTCCAGGAATGAAAGGGTTATCAAATGGGGAACGTTTGACGGCTCTAGGTCTGTACTCACTGGAATTCAGAAGGATGAGGGGGATCTCATTGAAACCTTTTGAATGTTGAAAGGTCCAGACAGAGTAGATGTGGAAAGGATGCTTCCCATAGTGGGAGAGTCTAGAACAAGAGGACCCAGCCTCGGGATAGAGGGGTGCCCTTTCAAACCAGAGATGCGGAAAAATTTCTTTAGCCAAAGGGTTGTGAATTTGTGGAATTTGTTGCCACAGGCAGCTGTGGAGGCCAAGTCGTTGGGTGTATTTAAGGCAGATATTGTTAGGTTCTTGATTAGACATGACATCAAAGGTTACAGGATGAAGGCCGGGAACTGGGATTGAGGAGGAGATGAAAAAGGATCAGCCATGATTGAATGGTGGAGCAGACTCGATGGGCCAGATGACCTAATTCTGCTCCTATGTCTTATGTCTACTACCCTGTCCTCATTGACCTTCTTGGTCACTTCAAAAAACTCAATCAAAGTTGTGAGTACATGAACTCCCAAGCACAAAGCCATACTGACTCACCCTATTTGACATCTGTCCTTCCAGATGTACATGATATAGGTCTTATCCTTCACAATCCCCTTCAGTAACCTGCCTATTACAGATGTTATCTACAGCTCCCAGGTTTTACTTTACAGCTCTTCCGAAATAAAGGGATAACATTACCCACCCTCCAATGTTCCAGCACTTCATGCATCATTACCAGCATTTGGAAATACAGGGGTTGATCAGAGGTAGTCAGCATGGCTTTGTGTGTGGAATATCATGTGACACCAATTTGACTGAATTTTTGAAGAAGAAACCAAACACATCAAAGACCCCTACCATCCAGGTCACAACATCTTCTCACTACTGCCATTGGGCAGGAGCTATAGAAGCCTTAGGTCCTATACCACCTAGTTCAGGAACAGTTATTTTCCTACAACCATTAGGCTCCACACTAGTTGTTTGTCAGTCTTTGTTTACATTTTTTTCATAAACTGTTGTTGTATATCTTTTTTCCTACAAATTCTTGCAAGAAAGTGTATCTCAAGATAGTATATGATAACATATCTATACTTCGATAGCAAATTTATTTTAAATTTGAAATTTGAGAGTAGGGCAGTAGACATGGTCTATATGAACTTCAGTAAGGCCTTTGATAAGTTTCCACATGGTAGGCTGCTGTGAAAAGTTGGATCTCGTGCAACCCAGGAAGAGCTGTCTAACTGGGTACACAATTAGCTTGATGGTAGGAAGCAGAGGATGATAGTGGGAAATTTTTTATTAGACTATTTCTCAGGGTAGGCAAATCAAGAACTAGAAGTCATAAGTTTAATAGGAACTTGAAGCACCCATCCTTTATTTAAAAACAAAGGATGGTGTATGTAGAATGAACAGCTAGAGGAAGTGGTTGAGGCAGGTACAATAACAACTTTCAAAAGACAGCTGGACGGGTGCATGAATGGGAAAGAGCTAAAAAGATATGGACCAAACAAGGCAACTGGGACTAGCTTGACTGGATGTTCATCAGGTTTTATGCATCTTCTCATGCAAAGACAACCATTTTATCCCATTTTCCCCTCTAATCCTTCTCCCAACTACTCAAAAGCTTGTTTCCCTGGATGTGACCTTTGCTGAGTGAAAGAGATCCTTCAAATTGACTCCATCTCACCCACCTCATCATTTTATACATCTCAGCCTTGCCAAAGCCTCGTCATCTACAGTTTTCCAGTCCTGCAGCATCCTGTAAATCCCCTCTGTACCATCTCTAGTGCAATCATATCTCTCCGGGAATGTGGAGACCAGAATTGTCCCCAATTCTCTAGCTGTGGTATTGTACACAGTTCCAGCACACCTCCCTGTTCTCTGTCTGGCCTTGCTGACTCATCAATGCCTGCCTTTTCAAATTAAAGATGTCCCTCAGTATCTTGGGATAAACCTCTCCAGGTTCTGGAGTTATTCACCGTAATGTTTTCCAGAACAGTGTATGACTCCTCCTCCTTATCATTAACATGCCTAGAATATTAACGTCCCAGTGCCTCATCTTACTTTTACCCATTGGTGAATACCAATGCCAAGTACACACTGAGGCCCTCATTCACAATCTCAGTTCAGACCTAACAGACAAATGTACAGACCTTTTCCCTCGCTCCCCCAGATTCCACCCGAGGGGTAAATCATAGCAGACAACAAACACACCAGCCCACATGTCTCTTGGATATGAGAGAAAGCCGGAACACCTGGTGGAAACTCACACAGTTACAGGGAGAATGAGACTGACATTCCCCATCATTCACACCAATCCAGTTCCCTCAGTGGTGGTTGGGAGGTCCCACACCAGAACTTAGCAGAGTGACCCACCTGAATGAGTGACTCCGTAGCTGTCGGTGAGCCCTGACACCCATCGGGTGGCTGAGGGCAGCCAATCGACATGGGGCTGTAGGCCGGAGGCGTCAGGACCAGGGGTCTCTGCAGCCGCTGCAGAATGGTGGAGATATCAGCCATGACCTGGGACTCTAGTCTGAAGGCAGGAAGAGAGGAGGTTACACAGGGTCAGAGGACAGAGATCCATCCTGTAGGAAGAAGTCAGGGTTCAGTACATGGCCAGGATTCAGTCCTAGGAGAGGGTTCATTCCTGGCTCACAGGTCAGACCTAGAGAAGAGGTAATGTACATTCAGGCTTTTGTATCTTCAGCCCAGTGGGAGTGAGGAGAAAGTAGAATGTAGAATGAGGAGAAAGTAGAATGTCTGATTGTGCTGTCTGCTTTGTTGAGGTAGCGAGGTGTAGACTTAGAGAAGAGGTAATGTATATTCAGGATTTTGTATCTTCTACCCAGTGGGAGTCTATGGAGAGAAGGCTGGTCTCCATGACTTGCAGACCTTCTTCCACAACTCTGTACACTTTCTTGTAATTACGTGCCAAGCAGTTGGTGCTTTGATAAAAATTGACAAAAGGTCGAGAGGGGCATGCTGAATTTCTTTAGCCATTGGCAAGCTTTCTTGCTCACCATTGACAAGCTCTATTGTTTTGCTACCTTGAGGGAAAGGTTGTTGTCATGACACCATGTCGTTAACCTTTCGATCTCCTTCCTGTTACTCCAATTCATTGTTATTTGAGATGTGACCTACTGTGTTGATTTCATCTGCAAACTTGTAGATGCAGTTAGAGTAGAATCTAGCCTTGCAGTTATGAGTGTAAAGAGACTAGAGTAGAAGGCTGAGGACACAACCTTTGTGTCACCAGTATTAAGAATAATCTTGGCTGAGGGCTCAGTACAGAGTGAGGCGTCAGAAGTCAGAATGGGGTGAGGAATCATTACCTGGTTAGCTGTTTCTGCAGGAGCTGGAGCCTGCGGTTGATGTTGACCCACTGGGTCCGGTTGGCAGTGGACACTGACTGGGGGCCAGAATGAGGAGTGACTGCTGGTTGGGTGCAGATGTCCTGCTGCAGGTGGGGAGTTGGTCCAGCCCAGAAACTGAAGATGTTGGAGAAAGGTCCTATGAGACACAAGGGGACATCATCACTCTGGGGGAGAGATCAGCCTCTCCATGGGGGAGATCCATCATTCCGCAGGAGAGACATTATAAGCCTGTCACACTGAGGATATCAGTCCGAGGTATAATCCTCACTGTGGCCACAGTTCTAGCTGCTAATACCTCAGGATGCTGGTAAGGGTTGGTCAACAAGGGCCCTTCATGTGCGAGGGAACCCAGTGCAGCCCCAGAGTAGAGGGGCCAAGACCTTCGGGGTAAGAATGGAAGTGCCAGACCTTGCTTGACATCTGCTGGTGTCATGTCCTCATTGTCATAGACACCATCATTGTCCCCTCTGACTCTGCTGTCAAAGAGACCCCCAGCCTTCCCATCTCCCTGGGGTTTCTGATTCTTCACCCTGACTCCCCTTGCCCGAGCTGCAGTGTGACAGCGGTCAGTGTCAGCACCCCTTTCTGCATCAGATCTCCCCACCTGTGCTGCCGGTATGGCCACTTTCTCTCTGCGATTCACTTCCCTGGATGATGAGGAAGTCACTTTGCGTGGTGGAACACTTGAGTGGAGAGAGCTCGATGACCCTGGGGAAGGTGGTGGTGTGCTCCTGGTCACTCTGCACAGAGTGAGTGGGCGAGGTATTGTGCCTCTTCTCTCTGCCCACTCCACACATGGCTCCTGGAAGAGCGTCACTCCACACGCCCGAGAGCTTTCGGCCCCTGTTCGGCTGTTCACTGCCTGAAGCACAAAGCACACATTAGTGACAGTGGTTGCAGTGGTTAGTGGGTGACAGTGGCCTTGGACATTACTGCAACATCTATATCCTTACCACAACGCTGTCAGGATCAGCCCTGCAGGACAGGGGCAGGGCTGGGACCTTTGCAGCTTGTAATATTGTATAAATGATTCCAATGAGAGATGGGGGTGGGGGTTGATGAGTATGAGCAGTGAGTTGGTGACGTTATAGACACTGAAGAAGGGTGTTTAATGATACAGTGGAACATGAATCAGTTAAGAGAGCTTGGAAGGACAGGGATAAATGGAATTTAATGTGGATGTATGTAAGGTGATGAACTTTGGGAGGTCAGATTCCGTAACGACATAGAGAGTAAATGGCAGAGACACAAAGAACCGGATGAATGGAGGGACCTCTGGGTGTAAGTACACAGCTCATTGAAAGTGGTGACAAATAGACAGGGTGGTGAAGAAGGCATTTGGTACACTTGCCTTCATATTCTACAGCACTGAGTAAAAGAGTTGGCCATCATGCTGCAGTTGTACAGAACATTAACTAGACCACACTTGGAGTATTGTGCACGGTTCTGGTCTATGCACTGCAGGATGGATGTGGCAGCAATAAAAAGAGTGCAGAAGAGATTCACCAGAACGTTATCTGGAATGGATGGCTGTCGTTATCTGAGATTGGATAGTTTGGGTTTATTCTCACCCATATAGAGAAGGCCGAGGGGTCACCTTACAGTTTATAAAATTGAGGGGTATTGATTGAGCAGATAGTCACAGTTTCTTCCCCAGGACAAGCGAGTTTAGAACTAGAGGACACAGGTTTAAGTTGAGAGAGACGAAATTTAAAGGAGATTTGAGGGTTAAGTTTTTCTACGCGGGTGGTGAATATCTGCAGTACTCTGTCAGAAGTGGTGGTGGAAGCAGACAGCTATAATGTTTGAAAGGCACTTGGACAGGAGTTGGATGGGAAAGGTGTAGAGGAAAGGCTGGCTAGTCAAGTCCAATTGAGTACGGTGAGGTACAGTAAAAGCTCGCTCACAGCAGCATCACAGGCACCTAGGTACAGACAACACACAGAACATAAATTATACATAAATTACACCAGACAGTGAAGATAAAAGACTGTGCAAATCAGGGCATTATGTAGAGACAAATCCATGCTAGTGCAAGAGGTAGTTGTGGGCAATTGCTGAGTTAATGAAGTTGGTTCAAGAACTGAATGGTTGAAGGGAAGTTGTTGTCCTTAACCTTCAGGCTTCTATGTCTCCTCTCCGATGGTAGCTATGAAAAGATGTCATGGCCTGGATGGTGAGGATCCTTTTGATGGATGCTGCCTTCCTGAGGCTGGGACTGTTTTCCCTAGAGTGAAAGAAGCTGAGGGGTGACCTTAGAGATTTACAAAATCATGAGGGGTGTAGATAAAGTTAATGGTTACCGTCTTTTCTTCAGGGTAAGGAAGTCTAGAACTGGAGGTCATGGTGGAAGGTTTGAAGGGAATCTGAGAGGCAACCTAAGGGTGGTGGCTACATGGAGTGAGCTGCAGGGAGAGCAGTAGACATGGGTAGAATTACATTTACAAAACATTTAGCCATTTGGATAGGGAACATTTAGCAGGATACGACCAAATATTGGCAAATGGGACAGCTCAGGAAGGCACCATGATCAGCATGGACGGGTTGGGCCGAATCACCTGTTTCCATGCGGTATAACTCTGACTATGATAAACTATGCCCATACCAACCCTTCGGCCTATCTATACTAGCCCCATGTGCCTGCATTAGAACCATGTTCTTCCATGCCTTGGATATTTGTGTGTCTATTTAATCATAGGATCTGACTGCCTGCCTGCTCTGGCAGTAAGTTCCATATTATCCCCCACTCTCTATGAATAACCCACACTCATACCTTCCCCTCACCTTAACCCACAGGCAAAGGCCCAGAGTGTTCACTCCCTCCTGTAACTAACATCCACCCAACACCTCAACATTCCTCAACATATCAGCAAGCCTTGCTGGGGGCTATCCTGTTCTTCCCCCATGCCCTCCACCCTGTCCCTTACCCTCAGTCTTCGTCCGGATTGGAAGCATAGTCCTGCGTGGACAGCCAGATGCCGCTAACTCCTGACCCGACCTGGAGTTCTGCGTCATTGAGGTCTGTGGGGTAAGAGGGAGTGACAGCAGGATCAGGGAGAGGTCCCCTCCCCCCATACACCCCAGTCCTTCCATACAGCCCCCATCCCATGGACCCCAACACCCCTCACATCCCACACCACCATATCCCTCCCCACCCACCAAACCCACTCCACACCCCTTGTGCATTCCTGCATGTACCTCCCCCCCCCCATAGAGCAGGGACAGTCCCCCCAACACCACAACCCTCCCAAAACCCATTCCCACCCACCCCCCCCCCCAAGCCCTTCACTCACATCTCGCAGGTTGAAGGTAATCTCCAGGTTCGCCCAGAAGTGCCTGGAGAACTCGGGGTAGGATTCCAGAACCTCCAGAAGGTCCGTGCGTTGAATCCGGTGCAGGTCACAGTAGGTCAGCGCCCTCACGTCCGCACTCGACTTACCCGCGCGGGCAAACAGGTGGATGGGCTCCCCAAACACGTCGTTCTTTCCTAGGAACAGTGGACACCGGCTTAGGGAGCAAGCAGGGCTATGGGAACATCAGCAGAAATTCGACACAAGGGACCCTGGCTCTCCTTCTTGGCACTGAATGCCTATTTCTTGTGACATCCAGTAGACTCTGCACCATCTGCAAATTGCACCCATTCTCTGCGACAGCACCCAAACTCACCAGCAATTCCACCAGGACAAGGATGGTGGATGCTGGAACACCACACCTGCATGTTCCCTCCCAGACACACAGCTCCACTGGGCCTATACCCTGTCCAGAATCGAGTTAGCCCCTCACCCAAATCCCAGTCTGTGTACCCCTGGACCTGCAACCACCATCCCTTCATCCCCAACTCCCTATCCACTCCTAACCCTCCTCCAACCTTCACTGCTTCACTGAGCCCAGTCTCTCCTGTTCACGGCAGAGTGAATCCCCTCCTCCAAGACCCTCACCTCCCTCTGTCTGCAGTGTGGTGACATGGGAGTTTGCTGCCCTTGAATCATGGGGTGATTCAGCAAGGAACAGGTCCTTCGGCACAAATGGTCCATGTTGACCAAGATACTCAGCTGAGCAAGTCCCATTTGTCCACTAAACCTTTCCTGCACATGCACTTGTCCAAGAACTACTTAAATGTTAATAGACCAACATCAACCACTTCCCCTGGCAGCTCGTTCCAAATACTCACCACCCTCTGGGTGGAAAAGATTACCCCTCAGGTTCCTATCGAATTTCTCCCCTCTCACCTTAAACCTATGCCCTCTAGTTCTTGATTCTCCAGCCCTGGGAACATGACTGAGTGCATTCACCCTGTCAGTGTCCCTCTGTCTCCGTTGCTCCAGTGAATAGAGTCCCAGCCTGTCAACACTCCCCCTACCTCAGCCCCTCCAGTACTGGTATTTCAGGTGAAGATGGGATCAAGGTACCAGGAGTGAGAGTGATGGGTGACCACCCCACCCCCCACCACACTTACCGAGAATGGCCAGAACCAGGTTGTTTCGCAGGATCTCAATGGAACCACGGGAGATGAAGTAAAGGGCTGTGAGGACGTCGCCAGCATGGAGCAGCGTGTCTCCTGGTGGGGCATGTGTGGTCCTGAACTTGACAGCCAGAGCCCGGAGGCAGCCAGCAGAGGCACCGCGGAATGCCTTGCAGTGCTGTAGGAGGCTGCGGTTCAGGTGGAGGCAGATGTCAGCCTGGAGGCAGTCAGGGAAACCCTTCAACACCTGTAACCCGGGGAAGGGTGAGAGGGGGATGGGGATGGTGTAAAGGGAGGGGGAGAGGGGAAGGAATTGGAATTGATTTATTGTTAGATGTACTGAGGTATAATAAAAAGCTTGTCTTGCATACTGTTCATACAGATCAAATCATTTACACAATGCCTCCACAAAGGTAAAACAAAGACAATGTAGCAGCTACAGAGAAAGTGCAGTACAGCATGCAACTTCTTAAGGTAGATTGTTATTGTGCTAGGGAATTGTTCAGTAGTCATATAACAGTGGATTAGAAGCTGTCCTTGAATTTTCATGCTTTCAGGCTTTTGTATCTTCTGCCCCATGGGATGGGATGGGGGTGTGGGCGTGGAAGAAATGAAAATGTCCGGGTCTCTGATTATGTCAGCTGCATTACCGACGCAGTGTAGACAAGAGAGAGAAGCTAGTTTCAGTGATGTGCTGAGCTTGTCCACAACTCCCTGCTGTTTCTTTTTGTCTCGGGCAGAGCAGTTGATGCATCCGGATAGGATACTTCTATGGTGCATTGATAAAAATTGCTGTTCCACAATTTTGCAGATGTTGCCACCGTAGTGGCTGTTGGTGATGTTTACTCCAAGGAACTCGAAGCTCTCTACCTCAATACTGCTGATGTGAACAGGAAGCTAATGAAGTAAATGACCAGCTCATTGGTTTTGCTGATATTGAGGAAAAGGTTGTGTTGTGACACCATGTCACCAAGCTGTCTATCCTTCCTGTACTCCTACTCACCATTAATTGAGATGCAGCCCACTAGAGTGATGTCACCTGCAAAACTGTAGATGGAGCTAGAGCAGAATCCAGCCCCCCCAGTCAGGGAGTAGAGTGGGGGGGGGGGGGGGGGGCTGAGATCACAGTCTTGTGGAGCACCCGAGTTGGGAATATTTATGGTAGAGCTGTTGCTGCCTGTCCTGACTGATTGCAGTCTGTTGGTCAGGAAGGCAAGGATCCAGTTGCAGAGGGAGGTGTTGAGTCTCAGGTCTATGAATTTGGGGATGAGTTTGCTTGGAATTATATGGGAGGGGTTGGGAGAAGGGAGGTGAAAAGTCTAGTTGGGGTTGGGAGGAGAAAGGTGAATGGGGAAGGGATGGAGTGAGAGAGAACAATATTCAGAGAAATGGGGAGGGAAGGGTGTAGAGAAGGAAAGAGCTGGAAGGGTGGGTGGATTAGGAGGTGAAAGGGAGGAGGAAGTGTGAGACAGAGGGTGAGGGAGAAGGACCAACATTCATTGAACCACACCTGCATACCCCATCCAGCCCCTCCCTCTCCTCTGGTGACCACCCTCCCATACACAAACTCTACAACACCACCTACAGTCATTCAGCCAATAGTGCAGAGGCCACTGGATCTCAGAAGTCAGAGATCAGCATGAAGTCATCAGGTCAGTGGGGTCACCAAGGACATAGTGAGGTCAGAGGTTATGCACCGGAACCCCATCTCACCATTTGCCACCCCCTATCCCTGCCTCTGACTCACCGCATTCATGTCGATGCCGTTGGTGTAAGACCAGGCATGCTGGAAATACTCCTCCAGTCGCTGGCGCAGGGGATTGGGGATCTGGTGGAAGCGGATGAACTCCCGGATCCGTAACATCTGGGTGTGGTATCGGGCGGTGCCCGAGTACAGGCGCTGGATGATGGCAGAGACATTGCCAAAAATGCTGGCGTACATGAGGGCTGTGGAGAGAGAGCATGGGATAAACATGGAAAAGTACTGGCACAGCAGGACTCAGCACAACAGCTAAGGCAGCTGAATTGCAGGCAACACAACAGCCTACTGGAAGAACTCATCCAGGAGGACTTCTTGATACAACATGAAGATCATCTAACCAGGGAAGCAATTATATGGGACTGATGCAGGGTTTTGAACCAAATGTCAACAATTCCTTTCCCCCAACAGATGCGGTTCAACCCCGAGTTCCTCCAGATGATTGTTTGTTACTCCATATTCAAGCATCTGCATTCTCTGGTGTCTCCCGGTGAACTTGGGCTTGGATCAGTACATGGAACTACAATGTTGTAGCTTTCAATTCTTGGCTGTGAGAAGGGACAGGTCTAGCAGTCAAAGTTCCTGGATTCAGATGTTTCAAACACAATAGAATGTGGAACATACAGTACTGTAAAAAAGTCTTGGGATTATGATATGGATCTCTATTGTGGACTGAGAGTGGGAAGTGGGTAGAGCTAGGAGATCCAAGTGTGATCTAACCAGAACATTACCTCACAGCTCATGAACTTAATTTCATGACTAATGAAGGCCAACACACATATGTCTTCTTAACAACCCTATCAACTTGCATGGCAACTTGGTGCCTATGGATGTGGATACCAAGATCCCTCTATTCCTTCACATTGCCATGAATCCTGTATTCTGCCTTCATATTCAACCTTTCCAATTTTCTGGGGGGTGGTTACATTGGTATTGAGGGAGAATGTCACAGCCACACTTAGAGAGGATATCCTGGAGGGCTCCTCCACTGATGGATGAGCGATTCAATAAGAAAGGTGTATTAACTGTGATGGGGTATACTCCAGCCCCCAATAGCTAGCAAGAGATGGAGAATCAGGATTGTTGTGCTGGGTAATTTTTAACTTCTACAGTATTGACTTGGATTTCCTTACTGCATGAGGCATTTGTTAAGTACTTCCAGGAAGCCTTGCTGATACAAAATTTAAATAGTCCATTGAGGAATTGGCCTCTGATCAGATGATCGAAGTTTGAGTGGAAGAGTATTTTGGGAACAATGACCACAATTATTTAAAATTTAAGATAGTTATGGATAAAGATAAGACAAGCCTTCAGGCAAAGCTGATGGGAGTGAATTAAAACATAGATCAGTACACGACAGGAACAGACCCTTTGATCCATAATGTTGTGCTGAACTAGACTCGTAATTAAATCCTAACTTCCCTTCTGCCTACACAATATCCATATCTCCCCACCTGGGACATTGACAGGATGCAAAGCTGGGCTGAGAAATGGCAGATGGAGTTCAACCCAGATAAATGTGAGGTGGTTCATTTTGGTAGGTCAACTATGATGGCAGAATATAGTATAGTAAGACTCTTGGCAGCATGGAGGATCTGAGGGATCTTGGGGTCCAAGTCCATAGGACACTCAAGGCTATTGCGCAGGTTGACTCTGTGGTTAAGAAGGTGTACAGTGTATTGGCCTTCAGCAATCGTGGGATTCAGTTTAGGAGCTGAGAGGTAATGTTGCAGCTATATAGGACCCTGCTCAGACCCCACTTGGAGTACTGTGCTCAGTTCTGGTCGCCTCACTACAGGAAGGATGTGGAAGCCATAGAAAGGGTGCAGAGGAGATTTACAAGGATGTTGCCTGGATTGGGGAGCATGCCTTATGAGAATAGGTTGAGTGAACTCAGCCTTTTCTCCTTGGAGCGATGGAGGATGAGAGATGACCTGATAGAGGTGTATAAGATGATGAGAGGCATTGATCATGTGGATAATCAGAGGCTTTTTCCCAGTGCTGAAATGGCTAACACAAGAGGGCACAGTTCTAAGGTGCTGGGAAGTAGGTACAGGGGAGATGTCAGAGGTAAGTTTTTTTACACAGAGAATGATCAGTGCATGGAATGGGCTGCCGGCGACAGTGGGGAAGGAGGATGCAAAAGGGTCTTTTAAGTGACTCTTGGATAGGTACATGGAGTTTAGAAAAATAAAGGACGAGGTAATTTCTAAAGTAAGGACATGTTTGGTACAGCATTGTGGGCCAAAAGGCCTGTATTGTGCTGTAGGCTTTCTATGTTTCTATCTCCACAAACAGAAGAGGTCCCCATACAACTGCCTACTGAACACCCCTAGTCACAGAGCTCCAATCAAACAAATCCCATCATCCACTGCCCTCTGTCTTCTACAGACAAGCCAACTCTGACTCCATACAGCCAAGTTATCTGGAGCAGCCTAACAAGAGGGACCTTGCCTTACTAAAATCCATGTATACAACATCCACAGCTCTACCTTCATCATCTCCTTGAAAAATTCATTTGTTAGTAAGTCATGACTTGCCCCACAGAAAGCCACACTGACTGTTGCTAATTAGGCCTTGGTTTTCCAAATTCTCATAAATCCTATCCCTAAGAATCCTCTCCAGTAACTTCCCCACCACTGACAATGAGGCTCACCATTCTATAGTTACCAGGATTATCATTATTTCCCTTGAATAATGCAACAACATTCCTCCAAGCTCTCTCAAGACCAGAGGGGACAGAAGACTCATCTCTTACCTTTCTTAGTAACCTGGGGTATATCCCATCAGGCCCTGGGGATTTACCTTAACATTCTTTAAGAGATTGAGCACATGTTCACTCCTTTATCCTTGAGTGGTCCCACCCTCTCATCCATGGTCCTGTAAGAATGTTGAGGCTTTCCATGAGATTCCACACACCGCCTAACTTCCAAACTAGTTGCACCTCCCCCCTTTTTCAGTCTGTTGTGGTGAAGGTAATAGTCCTCCCATCACTGCTATCAGAGTGGTTCACTCTGCTTCCCTCCCCAGAGCTGGTGTTTCCAGCATCTGCTTTCATTGGTTTCATCCCCAACTGAGAAACTTCTTGCCACTTACAGCCAATGAGCATGACGCAGATGGTGAAGATTTTCTCAGAGTTGGTGTTGGGAGAGACGTTGCCAAAGCCCACGCTGGTTAAGCTACTGAAGGTGAAGTAGAGTGCGGTGACGTACTTGTCCTTGATGGTGGGGCCTGAGGAGGTGTCATTCTCGTGGTACTGTTTGCCGATCTGGTCTCCCAGCGAGTCCAGCCAGCCGATCCTGGGCTGCAGGAAAGTGCGCTCCACGTTCCCGATGGCGTACCAGATACAAGCCAGCCAGTGAGCAATCAGGGCAAAGGTGCACATCAGCAGGAACAGTACGGCCGCCCCGTACTCCGAGTACCGGTCCAGCTTACGAGCTACACGCACCAAACGCAGGAGGCGTGCGGTCTTCAGCAAGCCAATCAGAGTGGTTGTCTGCACAAACCAAAACAGTGGAAGCTTGCTGAGTGTTAGTTGACTGTCCAAGTGACTGTCCAATTGTCCAACTGTCTAACTCAATCTGCGTCGGTCTGTCTGACATTCTGGCTGACTGTCCATCCAGTTAACCGTCCATGAGCAATTGTCCAACTAGCTGAGCAGCTCACCACCAGACACTGACTGTCAGATCTGGTCTGATGCTGACCAGGGTGGGGGTAGACTTGGGACTGAGTGTAAGTGGAGGGGAAGGGGGTGGGTGTCAGGACACTAATCAACAAACACTGACTAGGGTGTGGACTTGGTGGGTCTGTCCGTGTGTTGTTTGGATCATTGCTGATGGGAAGGTGTCAGATACTAAGAACATAGCTCACCTCCTCAGAACCAGAGCGGAAGATGAGCAGATCGAAGGGGATGGCAGCCACCATGTCAATGAGGAACCAGCCCTTGAAGTAGTGGATGGCGATTCTGGCCGGGTTACTGACCACCTCATCATTGCCATTGACATAGGTGGTGCGGAAGTTGATGAAGATGTCGATCATGAACATGATGTCCACCATCAGGTCCACTACACTGAGAGGGTTACAGGAGTAACCACAGTCCCTCCGCCTCACCTCCTCCTGGTCATTCAGCAAGAAGGCGGCAGAGTAGGGCGTGAAGATGGCAGTGTAGATCACCAGCAGGAGTATCAGCCAATCCCACACTGCCTTGAAGGGGCTGTAATGGAGAATGGTCCACTTGTGAATCCGTGGAGCCTGGAGTTTATACTCGGGAAGAACATCAGCTCCGAGAGACAACACCTGGGGAAAACATGGGATTTAATAAAACTGCCAGAGCTACTCTTTTCATTCCCTGCATGGCATGGCAATAACTGGAACTTTGATGTTCCTCGTAAATCAACACCCATGACCCTCTCAACCCCCAAACATCACCTACCCCAGAGCAACTACAACACTCCAAACCCACCTGGCCAATCACAATCAAAACTCCTCACAGCAACACAACCAGCCAACCACAACCCCTCACACCAATCCAACCCAACCAGCTAATCACACCCCTCACACCAACCCAACACAACCCACCCCACACAGCTGATCACATCCTTCACTCCGACCCAACATAACTGGCCAATCACAACCCCTCACATCAACCTAACCCAATCAGCCAATCACAACCCCTCACTCCAATCCAATCAAACCAACCAAACCAATCACAATCCCTCTTCCCCAACAAACCTCCACTTTAATCCAACCAGCCAATCACAACCTCTCACTCCAATCCAACCAATCAGCCAATGACATGAAGTCTTGTACTGAAACGATGACTGTCCATTTCCCTCCATAGATGCTGCCTTACATGCCAAGTTCCTTAAGTGTTTTTCACAGGTTGATTCACAAGCAGATTCCTAGGTCAGAATTGAACCTGGACCTCTGGAACTACGAGACAGTATCTCCATCTTCCTTGCCCCTGTGAGCCCTTGATGGACTTCAGCGAGGCCTTCAACAAGGTCTTACATGGGAGTTTGGTCCAAAGTTTAGAGGTAACATGAGTGGAAACTTCTTTACTCAGAGAGTGGTAGCTGTGTGGAATGAGCTTCCAGTAGAAGTGGTAGAGGCAGGTTCAATATTGTCATTTAAAGTAAAATTGGATAGGTATATGGACAGGAAAGGAATGGAGGGTTATGGGTTGAGTGCAGGTCAGTGGAACTAGGTGAGAGTAAGTGTTCGGCACAGACTAGAAGGGCCAAGATGGCCTGTTTCCATGCTGTAATTGTTATATGGGTATATGGTTATAATGTTCTACATTGATACATCAATACCTCCTTATACAACTGAATCCCCGATTTCCTCACTTGCAGACCCCAGTCAGTTCAGATTGGCAACAACATCTCCACCACAATCACAATCAGCAGGGTACACCACAAAGCTGTGTACTCACGCTCCAATCACCCCTGCTCTACGCATGTCACACTTACACTTACAACTTAGCCACTGTGTGGCTAAGCACAGCTCCAAAGCCATTTTCAAGTTTGCATACCTCTGTCATTGGTTGAATCAAAGGTGGAGACAAGTCAGCAAAGAGGAGGGAGATTGAAAATCTGATTAATGGTGCCACAACAAACCTCTTACTCAATGTCATAAGACCAATGAGCTGATTATTAACCAGGAGGAGGAAACCAGAGGATCATGAGCCAGTTCTCATTAGGGGATCAAAGGTGAAGAATGTCAGCGACTTTAAATTCCTCAGAGTTGTCATTTCAGATAATCTGTCCAGCACGTAAGTGCCATCATGAAGAAAGCATAACAGTCAGATTTGGAATGTCATCTAAAATTTGGACAAACTTCTGTAGATGTTGGTGGAGAGTATATTGACTGGTTGCAACACAGCCTGATATGGAGAAATGGAAACACTAATGCAAAAAAAGCCTACAAAAAGTAATAGATATGGCCCAGTCCATCACGGGTAAAGCCCTCACCACCACTGAGTCATCTTCATGGAGTGCTGTAGCAGGAAAGCAGCATCCATCATCAAGCACACTTCTCACTGCTGCCATAAGGAAAAAGTTACAGGAGCCTCAGGACCTGCACCACCAGAGTCTGGAACAGTTATTACCCCTCAATCATCAGGTTCTTGAACCAGAAGGGATAACTTCATTTGCCCAGTTACTGAACTGCTCCCACAACCTATGGACTCACTTTCAAGGATTTTTCATCTCATGTTCTCTATATTCATTGCTTATTTATTGCTGGTATCATTGGTATTATTTCTTTCTATCTTTGCAGTTTGTTGTCTTTTGCACATTGATTATCTGCCCTGTTGGGTCTTTCATTGACTCGATTGTGTTTCTTCTGCAAGAAAATGAATCTCAGCATTGTGTATGGTGATATAAATGTACTTTGATAATACATTTACATTGAACTTTGATATGGCTACTTTGAGTTATGCATTTAATATTTCAATAATATTTTTAAAATATTGTACAATGTTTGGTTATGCACTCTTTGTTGGTTACCTAATTCATCACGGGTTATATGTAAAGGTATGTGAATGGCATACTACATTACGCCACCATGTCATAAGTGCATGCCCCAGTAAAAGTAAAAAACAAAGTACACACATTTATCCCAGGGCTCCCCATGTTTTTCTTTTGATTAGTTTTGGAGTTACAAAACATAACAGTGGCAACAAGAAAGTTTTTTTAATGAACTGGAGATGACTCAGGAAAGAAACATTTAAGTTTTTAAAAATGCAGCATGTTTTTCTTTCTCTTTGGAAGTGCAGCAAGATGGCTAAGTTTTTTGAAAAGGGAGAAAACAGATGAAATTCATGGGTTCATAAACAATGAGTACCAGGTGATAATAATAATAAATAAATAAAAACAGAATTGGCTGGCTACATCAGAAAGATAGATGTATTCAACTGCACACAAAAAAATAACTGGCTAATGTACACTGAGTGAATTGAGCAGTGTTTTGAAGCAAATGAAATAGCCAATGAAAAGCGAGTACCAATTTTACACAGCATTAGGTGGAAAGGCATTGAAGTTCAACTGCTTCAACCAAACCAGCTAAAATGAGCTTTGCTGAATCATGAAAGTAATGCAGGAACATTTAGAATTGACACCATTGTTGATTACAGAATGCTTTAGTTGTTATAAGCAGAATCAAAAGGGAGTCTAATTGAAGAGATTGTCTGAGCTTTGTCGGTTCAGTGATGAGCTTAATGGTGCACTGTGAGATTGTTTAGTTCAGTGTTACCTGACGACATCATTGTTATCATTAAGGATGACAAGAAACATCTCCAAAGTCTCAAGATAGTGTTAAAGAGATTAGAAGATTATGGGCTCAGAACATGACTTAACAAGCAAGCATTCCTTAAACCAAGTATCACTTACAGTGGTCACACCATTGACACACAAGAACTTAAAAAAGTGTGCTGAGAAAATTCAAGCAATGGTGGATGCCCCAGGGCCAAAGAACATGTGTCATGGTTGTGTTCCTTTTTAGGATTTGTCAATTACTATAACAGGTTCCTGCCAAACTTGGTTACTGTGCTCCACCCCTTGAACTCCTTACCTCAGATTGGGATGAAATGGCAACGGACAAAGCAGTGTGGGTTGGCTTTCCAGAAAGTAAAAGAAGTGGTGACATCAGACCCTGTATTCACACATTGTGATCCGCATCATCCAGTGAAGCTTGCCTGTGATGCCTCATCTTACAGAATAGGTGCAATCAGGGCATATGTATCAGTGATGGAACTGAATGCCCCATAGCCTTTGCATCATGTTCCATAGAACAGTACAGTGCAGGAACTGGCCACTCAGCCCACAATGCTGTGCCAAACCAGCTGAAAAGCAAATCAAAAATACCCAAACACTAACAACTCCTACCTACACCACGTCCATATCCCTCCACCTTCCTTACATCCACGTGCCTATCTAAATGCCTCTAATGTATTTGGACTTTACCATTCCAAGCATCCACCACTCTCTGAGCCCTTCACATCCACTTTGAACCTACCTCCTCTCACCATCAACACATGCCATCTGGTATTAAGACATTTCAACGCTGGGAAACAGATACTCTCTGTCCACTCTACCCATGCCTCTCAATCTTATAAACTTCTAATAGATCTCCCCTCAGTTTCCAGCATTCCAAAGAAAACAACCTAAGTTTATCCAGCCTCTCATGATAGCACATGCCCTCTAAACCAGGCAGCATCCTGGCAAACCTCTTCTGTACCCTCTCCAAAACCCCAACATCCTTCCTATAGTGGGGCGACCAGAATGGTCTACAATACTCCAGTTGTGTCTGAACCAAATTTTTACAAAGTTGCAACATAACCTCTTGACCTTTGAAATCAGTTTCTTGACTAATAAAAGCAATCATTCTATAAGCCTTCTTAACCACCCTATTGTCCTGCATAGCCACTTTCAAGGAGCTATGAACTTGGACCCGAAGTTCGCTGCTCAGCAACACTGTTAAGAGTCTTTCCCTCTTGCATTTGCCCTACCAAGATGCAACAGCTCACATTTATCTGAATTAAACTCCATCTGCCATTTCTCTGCCCATATCTGCAACTGATCTGTATCGTGCTGTGTTCTTTGCCAGTCTCCTACACTATCCACAATTCCACCAATCTTGGTATCATCCTTAACCTTACTAACCTACCCATTCACATTTTCATCTGGGTCATTTTTATACATCAAAAACAGCAGAGGTCCCCACAGAGATACCCACGCAACTCTACTAATTATAGACCTCCAGCTCGAACAAGTCCCTTCAAACTTCTATGCACAGCAAATTCTAAATCCAAACAGACAATTTGCTGCAGACCCCCTGCATCTTAATCTTCTGGACTAGCCTCCCATGAAGGACTTTGTCAAACACTTTAATAAAATCCATGTAGAAATATCCACTACCCTACTCTCATCAATCTTTCTCGTCACCATGTCAAAAAATTCAAGCAAGTAGGTAAGGCACCACCTATCCTGCACAAAGGCATGCTGGCTCTCCCTAATTAGGCCATAGGTTTCCAAATGCTCATCTATCCTGTTCCTAAGAATTTTCTCCAGCAATTCCCCTGCAACTGATGCAAGATTCACCAGTTTATAGTTTCCAGGATTTTCCCTTCTTCTCTTCTAAACATAGGTACAACATTAGCCACTCACCAGTCCTCCGGGACCTCATCTGCGCCTAGAGAGGACATGAAGATACTGCAATCTCATATCTTGCCTCCTTCAACAACTTGGGGTAAATCCCATCAGGACATGGAGATTTATCCATCTTAATATTCATGAGGAGTCCCAGCACTTCCTCTGCCTTAAACTCCTTGCTAACTGCACCCCCCCCCCCACCCTTACCATCTATTCTATCTTTTCTAAAACTTTCGAAAACCTGGTACATTAATCACCCACACCTGCCCCTCCATCAGCCAAGATTCAGTAATGGCTATGACATTGTGTTCCATGCACTGATCCAAGCTCTAAGTTCATCACCTTTACCCATAGTACTCAGAGATTAAAATATACACACTTCAAACTATCCGACCGATCATACCTGTTATTTTAATTTTACCCTTCAATACTTTCCCTGACATCTACCTTCTAATCTGATCCTTCCCTTACAGACCTATGGCTCCATTTCCCAGTCCCCTGCAAAACTAGTTTAATCTCTGTCGAATAGCATTAGCGAACCTCCCGGCCAAGCCTCCCATTCCCTTACTGCTGCAGGGAAAAATTACCCACAGATTAACAGAGAGGCCTTGAGTCTGGTTTGGGGTGTAAAACATTTTAACTAGTACTTGTGTGGGAGAGAGTTTACCTTCATTACTGATCATCAGTCACAGTGTCCTTTTTCAACCCACAGAAAGATGTTCCACTGACAGCAGCATGAATGCAGACATGAGCTCAGTTTCTTGGAGGATACGATTACAAGATCGAATTCAAGAGGACAACTAATCATGGAAATGCTGATGGATTGTCCTGTTTACCCATCTGAAAAATTTACAAAAGAGAACTCTCCCCTTGACGTATTCTCCGTACTACAAATCAAAAGTCTCCTTATTACGGCACAGATGATCCACATGGCAACCCAAAATGGCTGGAGTGTGCAGCAGAAATTCCAGTTCCCCTATTTTACCAGGCCAAGATGAATTTACCATTGATGAAAATTGCCTTATGTGGATATTGAGAGCTGTACCATCCACACTAAAAGCTAAGATGTTGGAGGAGCTACATGCCAGTCATCTAGGTATGGTCAATATGAAAGCATCGGCTTGAAACTTTGTCTTGTGGCCTGAGATAGATCAGCAAAATACAGTCACATTCTATATTGAGTTAGAGTTTATAGCAAAGCAGGGAGAAGTGTTGTGCATTTGATATTTCAGTAATATTTGAATGATATTGTAAATATATTGTTTCCGAAGAAAAATAATTTCAAGATGTATATTGTATACATTTCTCTGACATTAAATGCACCTATTGATTAAGCACTCCTTGTTGTTTACATAATTCATCATGGGTTACATGTAAAATTATGTGAATGGCATACATTATTATGCCACCACATCATAAGTGCATGCCTCACTAGAAGTAAAAAACAAAGTACACACGTTTATCCCCAGGTTCCCCATGTTTTTCTTTCAATTAGTTTTAGAGTTACAAGTAACACGTTGGATAGTAATTGGGGCACTGGGAAAGGGGTAATGGGTAATGTTGGCAGGACCTTTGTGGAGAGTGATGTTAATATGATGGACTTTACACTGAGTTTGAAAGTGTATTTCAATCCAAATGTTGAATCTTAAACAAAGGGAGTGGAGTTTGCTGCGAGTGGCTGGAAGGTGCAACGGTGAACAGGACCTGGTTTGTATACAAATGCACAATGCACGCATTTTAAAATACATGTATTCATCTCACGTACAAATCCTAACTGACGGTGATTTATCCTGGCCTCTGCAGAGAAATTAAAGATAGTGTTAAATTCCAGGAAGAGATTTGTGAGGTTTCTGAAATCAGCATTAGGTGTGAGGAGTGGACACAGAGCAGAGCAGAGGAAGAATCAGATGGAGTAAGTACCCAAGCACAAGATGGCAAAATATGCGAGCTGTTGACGGACAATGGGGACGGTTAGTAAAAGCATACGTGACTCCTTACAGACAGAGCGTGCAATTGGGATAAACAGGTGGCAATTACTCTCTGCCTGTGCTGACATCAGAAGGTATATGCAAAGCCTGATCAAGATCATACAGAACCAGCACTCATTGGAGGATGAGAGGTGGTGAGAGTTAACAACTTTAAATTCCTGGGTGTTATAATTTCAGAGGACCTGACCTGGACCCAGCACGTAAATGAAATCACAAAGAAAGCATGGCTTCTACTTCCTTAGGAGTCTCTGGAGATTCGACATGACATCAAAAACTTTGACAAACTTCTGTACAGTAGATGTGTAGTGGAGAATGTATTAACTAGCTGTATCATAGCCTAGTATGGAAACACCTATGCCTTTGAACAGAAAAGGTGGTGGATTTGGCCCAGTACATCACAGATAAAGCCCTCCCAACCATTAAGCACATCTACATGAAACACTGTTGTAGGAAAGCAGCATCCATCATCAGAGATCCTCACAACCCAGGCCATGCTCTTTTCTTGCTGTTGCCATCAGGTAAAAAATACAAGAGCCTCAGGACTCACACCACCAGGTTCAAGAACAGTTACTACCCCACAACGATCAGGCTGTGATCTAGTAATAGTAATCGCCAGTTCCCAGCCTGAATCCATCAAAAGCTCCAACAGCAGGCCATCTGTTACATCTCTGCCAAGTTCCCCCTTAGCACGCAACCCCCCCTTCCCCACAGTGGCCGCCACCCCTCCTCTTGGGGGGAGCCACTCATATCGACCCTTTCACCGGCTCTTCACAGCTGGTTTCACCACACTCCCTCACCAACCCCCTCCCCCAGGGTAGACATTAACAGCCCCCCGCCCTTACCCGGCAGCCCCGGGATTGGGATCTGCCCCTCACTCGATCAACGCAGGAGGAACTGGAGCGTTGTCAGTGGAGCTGGTGCAGGGCCGGCATGACAGGAAGTCTGTGGAACCGAAATGCTGCTTGTTCCTTGCAGCTAGAAGTCCAGACTCCAGCTAAGACTTGCCAGTCTTGCGATGGTCACCAGTTCACCCAAACAACCCCTCCCCAGCAAGAGCCGTAACACCTACCTCGTGAGCTACAATGCTGGAAATCCGGACCCCTCTCCTCATCTTCTCACCCCGATGTTCCGCAACTCCCTTAGGCCCTTCGGCAATTGGAGCATCCCAGCCTTTCACTGACATCCCTCTCCTCCCTCAGATATTCAGTCACCAGGATCTTAAAACTGTTCCACAATTATCTCCAGAGAAGGGGAAGTACGAGGGTTTGCTGATTCCCAGACCTCTCCGTCTGAAATCTCAAAATCCTTCAATTCCAGTGCAAACTCCCAGAGTCCCTGAAATCCAGCCCAGCCTCTGGAATCTCTCCGACCCAGTCCGAATTCCTTAATTTCCAGAATCTCTGAATTGCGGTATGAACTCCTGGATCCCTCAGTCCCTGTCTGAACTCCTGGTGAACACAGGACCTGTGTTGGATTGGGAATGCTGCTCCTCTGCCTCGTTTCAGATGAGCTTGTTACTCCGGTCTCCAGGACACACAGCTGATCCACAAACTCCGGCTGGGGCCAGGACAGGAGGAAGCCTGTTAGAGCAGCTGGGAGGGGAGGGAGGGAGGAAGGGAGAGTGCAGCAGCAGGGATCAGCACATATCCCATTAACCCTGCAGGATCTGACACATCTGCCGCATGAACAGAGAGACTGAGAGTCTGTTAATCCCTGACCCAGCACAGGCAGTCATCTGTACAAGCTGAGCCTTCATCATACTAAACCTCACACTCCCAGTACAGTTGAGCTGCGTAGGAGGTAGCGGATGGGTCAGTTCCCTGAGCAGGCTTTCAAACAGAGGAAGGGTGGGTAGGAGAATGAGGGAGGAGATTCCCAAGGTTGAGACCAGGCAGCAAGGGAAATCATTACTGTCGGCATATGGGAACAAGTAAAGTTTAGGGTCCCTGGGGGCTGGGTTCATTGAATCACTGAAAATTCAATGCAAAGAGGGAGACTATTTGGCCCATCCTTTCTGGACCATGTATAAAAGGGCCACACAACCCAACCCCATCTACCCAACTGTGATCAGTTCCCCTGTGAGTGACAGCTCCTCACAGCACTCCCAGATCCAGGGGCTCTCTGCCTCTCCCACACTTCCACACAATCTGACCTACCTCTCCACCCGGGATCCATGTCCCTGTGGGTCAGGGCTGCTCATAGGCTCCCCCAGGAGTAATGTAATAGGATCTCCACCCCTCCCACGTGCAGACCGTACCTCTCCTTGCGGAGCAGGTCAGGCAGCATCTATAGGAAGAAGCTCTTCAGGACGAAGAGTCTTGGCCCGAAATGTTGACTGTACTTCTTCCTATAGATGCTGCCTGGCCTGCTGTGTTCCACCAGCATTTTGTGTGTGTTGTTGTTTGAATTTCCAGCATCTGCAGATTTCCTCATGTCTCTCCTTGCGGAAACTTTTTCCTCGTCCCCTCCAATCCCTCTACTGATCACTACCCCATCCTATTTGCTAAGGGAAATGGGTCCTTTACAGTTAGTTATACAGCACAGAAACAGACCCCTCAGCCCTACTCATCCATGCCAGCCATGGAGCCAGACCCATTTGCCAGTGTTTGGCCCATGTCCATCTAAGCCAAGGCTTCCCAACCTGGGGTCCATAGACCCCTTGTTTAATGGTGTTGGTCCATGGCATAAAAAAGGTTGGGGACTCCTGCTCTAAACCTCCCCTATCCGTGTACTTGAGCAAGTGACTTTTATGTGTTGCTAATGTACCTAATCAACCATTTCCTTTGGCACAAACAAGAGAAAATCTGCAGATGCTGCAAATCCAAGCAACACACACAAAGCTCAGGTAGTTTGTTCAATATACCCATCTTGCCCTCAGGTCCTTCTCACCTTAAACTTACACACTCTAGTTTTTGACTTCCCTACTCATTTCCCTCTCTTTTTGCATTACTTATTTAATTCATTTTTATATATTTTTATTGTAGTTATTTTATTATTATGTTTTGTAATATACTGCTGCCACAAAACAAATTTCACAGTGATATTAAACCTGATTCTGATTCTTTTAAAAAAAATACTGTGACCATCCACTCTCTCTATCTCGCTCATGTTTTCATAAATCTCTATAAGGTCACCCCTCAGCCTCCTTCGCTGAAGGGAAAACAGTCCCAGCCTGTCCAGTCTCCGCTGATAACTCAAGCCCTTCAATCCTATCACCATCTTTGTGAATCTCTTCTGCACTCTTTCCAGTTTAAAAAGCATCCTTCCTATAGCCAGGCAACTAGCACTGCACACAACACTTCGTGTGACCTTACCACACCCTGTGCAGTCCTAACAAGGCATTTCAACTATTGTACTCAGTGTCCCATCTGATGAAGTCAAGTGCAGCATCACTTCAGCACCCTGTCTACTATGTCACCACTTCCAGGGAATCATGTACCTGTATTCCTAGTTCTCTCTGTTCTACAACACTCCCAAGGCCCTACCATTCACTGAGTAGGTGCTGTACAACAAAGAGCCCCATTATCACTTCACACCTGTCTGAGTTAAACTTTATCTGCTATTCCTTTGTCCACTTCTCCAGTTGATCGAGATCTTGTTGTAACTTTAGATAGCCTTCTTCACTGTCCATCACACCACCAATCCGAAGGCTATCTGGACCCTTACTAATCATGTCAACTACACTCTCAACACATCACTCACTTATACGGCAAACAATAACGTCAACCCAGCCCGATCCCTGAGGCTTCTGGTCACAGGCCTCTGTCTGAACAATACTTCACTGCCCCCGATGCCTCCTTTTACTAAGCCAGTTTTGTTACCAATCAGCCAGCTCACCCTGGATCTGGGACCTTATCAAAGGCCTTGCTAAAGTCCATGCAGACAACATCTGCCCTCATCAATCTCCTTGGTCATCTCTTCACAAACTCAATCAAATTCATCAGTCATGATTTCACACACACAAAGCCATGTTGACTGTGCCCAATCAGTCCTTGCCTTTCCAAATGCAGGAAGCTCCTGTCCCTCGGAATCCCTCCAGTAACTTTCTCCACCTGTGAGGTAAGGCTCACCAGCATGTACCGTAGTTACCTGGCTTGTCCTTGCAGCCCTGTTTAAATAAAGGCACTACTTTAGCCACCCTCTGGTCCTTTGCAGGTACCTTGCTTGTGACTAAGGAAAACAAAAATCTCTGCCAGGATCCCAGCAATTTCTTCCCTTGCTTTGCACGATGTCTTGGTCAAGTGCTTCCATCTCATCCCCTCGTGATCTTCAATGTCTTATGCACAATGTTCCACAGTAAACAAGCTCGGGCTCTCCAGTCCTTCCTCATCAGGTTCTCCAGTCCCAGTAACATCCTGATGAATCTCCTTTGCACCCTTTCCACTGCAACCAAGTCAGAGTTGTACAGTGTGGAAATAGGTCCTTCTGTGCCGACCCCTTTACTCATCTACACTAAGCCCATTTACCTTCATTATGTCCATATCCTCCTATGCCTTGCCTCCTTACCTGCCTGTCCAAATGCCTCTGAAACGTAGTGACAGTGTTGACTCCACACCATATCCTTTGTCAGTAAGTTCACGATATCATCCATACTCTGTGTTAACCATATAACCATTACAGCACGGAAACAGGCCATCTCGGCCCTTCTAGTCCGTGCCGAACGCTTACACTCACCTAGTCCCACTGGCCCGCACTCAGCCCATGACCCTCCATTCCTTTCCTGTCCATATACCTATCCAATTTTACTTTAAATGACAATATCGAACCTGCCTCTACCACTTCTACTGGAAGCTCATTCCACACAGCTACCACTCTCTGAGTAAAGAAATTCCCCCTCATGTTACCCTTAAACTTTTGCCCCCTAATTCTCAAATCATGTCCTCTTGTTTGAATCTCCCCTACTCTCAATGGAAAAAGCCTATCCATGTCAACTCTATCTATCCCCCTCATAATTTTAAATACCTCTACCAAGTCTCCCCTCAACCTTCTACACTCCAAAGAATAAAGACCTAACTTGTTCAGCCTTTCCCTGGAACTTGGGTGCTGAAACCCAGGTAACATTCTAGTAAATCTTCTCTGTACTCTCTCTATTTTGTTGATATTGTTCCTATAATTCGGTGACCGGAACTGTACACAATACTCCAAATTCGGCTGTACCAATGCCTTGTACAATTTTAACATTACTGTTAACAACAGAATTCAATTTGCAAAACATTGGCCAGACCACACTTGGAGAACTGTGTACAGCTCTAGTCACCACACTGCAGGAAGGGTGCGGGTGCAATAGAGAGTGTGCAGAAGAGATTCCTGGGGATGTTGCCTGGAAAAGACAGGCTGGGTTTGTTCTCACTGTTGTGCAGGAGGCTCAGGTGCAACCTTATAGAGGTTTATACAATTATAAGGGGCACAGATAGGGTAGATAGTCACATTCTTTTTCCCAGAACAGAGGAATCTAGACAATAGACAAAGGATAGTATTCAGCCAGGGACTTTTTCCCCAAAGCAAAATTGCTAATACAAGGGGGCATAATCTTAAAGTTATTGGACGAGAGTGGGGGGGGGGGGGGGTTGTCAGAGCTAAATTTTGTATACAGAGTGGTGGGTGTATTGAATAAGCTGCCAGGGTAATGCAAGAGAAAGACACATTAGGAACATTTAAGAGACTCTTAGATAGGCTCAGTAGGAGGGGAAGTTAGAATGATCTTAGAGTAGGTTAAAAAGTTGGCACAATATTGTGACCAAAGAGCCTGTACTGTTCTGTGTTCTGTGAGAGGACACAGGTGTTTAAGGTAAGAGAGGAGATGTAAAGGAGATAGAGAGAGAGAGTTATAGAGTGATACAGTCAGAATTAAACCCTTTGGCCCAACTATTCCATGGCGACCACAGCATCCTCATTCTAGTTGCCCGCATTCAGCCCATAACTCTCCAAGCATCTATCCAAATCCCCCTTGAATGTCACAATTGCACCTGCCTCAACCACTTCTTCTGGCAGCTCATTCCAGATACTCAATACCCTCCATGGAAATAAGGGGTCGCATTTCAATCTCTCCCCTCTTGTATCTGTATTGTCTACCTTTGGACCTGAGGGACACATTTTTCACACAGAGCGTGGGGGGGTGCCTGGCATGAGCTGCCGGAGAGTGTAAGCAGCAGTTGGACAGGTACTTGGATGGGAAAGGTGTAGATGGAGATGGATCTAATGCAGGCAAATGGGATTAGTGTAAACAGACATTACGGTGGGCATGGTCCCAATTCTGTGCTATACATTTATGAGAGAACAAGCAGTCCCAGGAAAGACAGACAGTGTGGCTCCTTTAGTCAGGGAGCTGGAATTGTTGGAGTTCATCGGCTGCCTGAGCGTTACTCTGTTCCCCTCCCCTCCCCTGGGGCACTGCCCACATTTCAGCGACGGCCCCTGCTCCCAATCTAATCACTGCCAGAGCATCCTCAGCTTTATCCCCAGTAAATCTTAATCTTCCGTCTCTTGGGATTTAGCACAGTCTCCAGTAATCCCAGGCTCCCAGTGGCTGATCCCAGCCTCACAACAGCTTAGACAGCAGTGTCTGCTCACATCCCACCAGAGCAGGCATTCACCACTGCCCCCTCGCTGGGACAGACAGCAGTGTCTACAGCCAATGGCCAGGAGACAGCACATCCTAGCCGGGGCCGGCATTCAACAACCCCCTCCCCCTCACCATCCCACCTCGAGGCAGGCATTCCCACCCAATCCCTCAATGCCCAGGAGAAGGTGGATTCGGTTTGGGAAGGTGGGGGCGCACAGAGAGGAGGGGATCTCAGGACAGTGGCAGTGGAGCGAGAAGTCCCCGGTACGTCAGGGTGTGACCTGGAGTGGAACTTGAAGGTAGCGATGTCCACTGTCTGTCCTGGAGGGGGAAGGGGTGGACCTGGGGAAGAAACTGCATTGTGGTTTGTAGGGGCTATCCACTGCAGCCACTGTGAGGGATGGTGGGCTGATGGGGGTGTGTGGGGTGGCGGTAGGGAGGAGGGGAAAACAGGTGCAGACCCTTTGGCCCACACTACCCTGCTACTACGGTGTACACTAACCCCAGCTCACTGCCCTCTGTACCTTGATGACCACCAGACCCATGACACCTCTGACTCTGCCTGGTGACCAGTCTCCAATCACAGGGCATCAGCACCAACAAGTACGCTCATCTCACTGAGTGCGGGGACCTTAGCAAAAGCATCCTGAAGGTCCAGACACACCACATCTAGTTCCCCGCCCTCTCTTCCAGTGCCTTTCTCCAAGCAGATTGGTTATACACCAACTCCTAGTCCAAATATCCACTCTCTTAATCCATTTTCTTTCCACGTACTCAGTTATTATATCCCCTATTAGTCTCCCTGTGTCTCCCCAGGCATCTCCACATCGCCCCCAAGTGTTTACACCTCTACCATCTCTCCATAGTCTGACCCTGTCACCCACAGACCAACCTTGATTGCATCCACATAGACCACTTCCCCCACTTCCAATTCTCTGACTCCCCCATCCTCCTCATCTCAGTTTTAAAGGGACGTCTCTTTAATCTGAGGCTGTGTCCTTGGACGTTGGGCTCTCTCACTACTGAAAACATCCTCTCCATGTCTACTCTATCCATTCCTTTCAGTATTTGGTAGTTTTTGATGAGATCATTCCTCATCCTTCTAACCTCCATCAAATACAGGCCCAGAGACATTAAAACACCACACACAAAATGGTGGAACAAAGCAGGCCAGGCAGCATCTATATGGAGAAGCACTGTCGATGTTTCGGGCCAAGACCCTTCGTCAGGACTAACTGAAAGGAAAGATAGTAAGAGATTTGGAAGTAGTAGATTTTCCTTCGCTACATCGACAACTGCAATGGCGCTGCCTCCTGCACACATGCTGAGCTCGTTGACTTCATTAATTTTGCCTCCAACTTTCACCCTGCCCTCAAATTTACCTGGTCCATTTCCCACACCACCCTCCCCTTGATCTTTCTGTCTCCATCTCTGGAGACGGCTTATCTGCTGATATCTACTATAAGCCTACAGAATCTCACAGCTACCTGGGCTATTCCTCTTCCCACCCTGTCTCTTGCAAAAATGCTATCGCCTTCTCACAATTCCTCCGTCTCCGCCGCATCTGCTCTCAGGATGAGGCTTTTCATTCCAGGATGAAGGAGATGTCTTCCTTTTTTAAACAAAGGGGCTTCCCTTCTTCCACCATCAACTCTGCTCTCAAACGCATCTCTCCCATTTCACGTACATCTGCTCTCACCCCATCCACCCGCCACCCCACTCGAGATAGGGACCCCCTTGTCCTCTCCTACCACCGCACCAGCCTCCAGGTCCAACATATAATTCTCCGTAACTTCCGCCACCTCCAACGGGATCCCACTACCAAGCACATCTTTCCCTCCCCCCCCCCCTTCTGCTTTCTGCAGGGGTCGCTCCCTACGCGACTCCCTTGTCCACTCGTCCCCCCCATCCTTTCCCACCGATCCTCCTCCTGGCACTTATCCTTGTAAGCGGAACAAGTGCTACACCTGCCCTTACACTTCCTCCCTCACCACCATTCAGGGCCCCAGACAGTCCTTCCAGGTGAGGCGACACTTCACCTGTGAGTCGCCTGGTGTGGTATATTGCGTCCGGTGCTCCCGGTGTGGCCTTTTATATATTGGTGAGACCCGACGCAGACGGGGAGACCGTTTCACTGAACACCTATGCTCAGTCTGCCAGAGAAAGCAGGATCTCCCAGTGGCCACACATTTTAATTCCACGTCCCATTCCCATTCTGATACGTCTATCCATGGCCTCCTCTACTGTCAAAATGAATCCAAATTCAGGTTGGAGGAACAACACCTTACATACCAGCTGGGTAGCCTCCAACCTGATGGCATGAACATTGACTTCTCTAACTTCCGTTAATGCCCCTCCTCCCCTTCTTACCCCAACCCTGACATATTTAGTTGTTTGCCTGTTCTCCACCTCCCTCTGGTGCTTCCCCCCCTTTCTTTCTCCTGAGGCCTCCCGTCCCATGACCCTTTCCCTTCTCCAGCTCTGTATCACTTTCGCCAATCACCTTTCCAGCTCTTAGCTTCATCCCACCCCCTCCGGTCTTCTCCTATCATTTCGCATTTCCCCCTCCCCCCACTACTTTCAAGTCTCTTACTATCTTTCCTTTCAGTTAGTCCTGACGAAGGGTCTCGGCCCGAAATGTCGACAGTGCTTCTCCGTATAGATGCTGCCTGGCCTGCTGTGTTCCACCAGCATTTTGTGTGTGTTGTTGTTTGAATCTCCAGCATCTGCAGATTTCCTCGTGTTTGCTCCAGAGACATTAAATGCACTTTGTACATTATCCCTTTTGTCCCTGGAATCGTTCTCGTTAAACTCCTCTGCACCGTCTCCAATGGCAGCACATCCTTCCTTAGATATGGGGCCCCAAAACTGCTCACAATACTCCAAATGTGAACATATTTGCACAACAAGAAGGCTGTAAAGCCTCAGCTGTACATCTTTGCTTTTATATTCTAGTCCTCTTGAAAAGAATACTAACATTACATTTCTCCCTTTTACAACTGACTGAACCTGCATGATAAACTCGGATTCCCAAGTCTGTTTGCATCTCTGATCTCTGAATATTTCCCCATTAGAGAAATAATTTACACCTTTGTTCTCCCTACTATTCCATCTGCCTCTTCTTTGCCCATTGTTCCAACTCATCAAAGTCTTTCTGCACACTCCCTGCTTCTTTAACACTGTTTCTCCACTTATCTTTGAATCATCTGCAAACTTAGCCACAAAGTCATCAATTCCATCATCCAGAATATTAATGTATAAAGTGAAAAGTTGTATCCCATACTGATCTATGTGCAGCTCCACTAGTCACCAACAATAAAAAAAACCTCTACCCCCCACTCTCTGCATTCTGCCAGTCAGCCAATCTTCTATTCATACAAGCACCCTTCCTCTAATACTGTGGGCTCCTGTCTTGTTTAGTAGCCTCATGTACAGCACCTTGTGACTTCACCTGTTCAACTTGCCCACTGTGGCCAGGTATGTACACACTGTTGTTACCTGTTCCAGGCACAGTCTGACTCAGCAGGAATCTGTGCCTGTCAGATTCACGTGGTGACACTGTCTGGTGTCGGACTCACCTGGGACCCTCTGTCCCGTGTCGGACTCACCTGGGACCCTCCGTCCCGTGTCGGACTCACCTGGGACCCTCCGTCCCGTGTCGGACTCACCTGGGACCCTCTGTCCCGTGTCGGACCCACCTGGGACCCTCTGTCCCGTGTCGGACTCACCTGGGTGACCTTGTCGGTGACATTGTGACTCCTCTCCCTGACCTTGGGAGCAATGATGTCCTTGTCAGTGGTGGCTGGCAGGGTGATCTGATCCCCTTCCAGGTCCTTAAAGTTGAGGGTGATCTGTGAGATCTTCCTGACTGCACGGGGCTTCACCAGGTCAGTGTCCGAAGTGGAGCTGGAAAGCTGGGCTCTTAGCACACCCTTCACCGCCTCTGCAGTCACCACAGCACAAGATGAGAGTCACAGACGAGGGATCATTTAGAAGGTGTACATATTCAGCTTCTCCCAGAGAGGGGAGGACCTCTGGAATTTTCTGCCCCAGAGGGGCATGGGGTAGATCTATGGGGTTAGTACCCAATGAACTGAGAGGCTGAGGGGCTCGGGCCTGGGGTAGCTCAGCCCTGATTGGAGTGAATGGTGGGATAGGCTAGGGAGATTGAGGGAAGCTCCATGATATTATGGTTCTCCAGACAGATACTCACAGAATCATGGAGCATTTGCAAAATGTTTATTTACATTTCAGATAGCAACACCAGTTTAACACCCGTCATGGGGAATTATTGCTGTTATTGCTAACTATTCATTTTTGATGAATATTTAACCCCACCTGACCAGCTGATCAGAATCCTTCTATAGCCCAAGACTCCCTCCTCACTGTCAACAACATCACTGAATGTGTCACCTACAACCTATGTTCCTATCCAGATCACTAGCGTAGAAATTACTCCCTACAGGGTGCCAGCACCAATCCCTGTGAAAACCACTGGTCGTACACTTCCAATCACAAACATCACCTACCACCATCAAATTCGAACCCAATGTCCCTTATCACATGGGCCCAAACCCTTGCACTAGTATCCCACGTGGGACCTTGTCAAGTCTTATAGAAGGCCACATGGACTACTTCTGGAACATTAGACAAAACAGAACAGCACAGGCCACGACCTTCAACCTACAATGTTATTCCAAACTATTTAAACCTATGACATAATTAATCCAATCCCTCTTCCTAGCACATTAATCATATCCCTCCCTTTCCAGCACATTTATGTGCCTGCTTAAGAGTCTGTTAAATGTTTGTATCCTATTTGCTTCCAGCACCACCACCACCCCAGCAGAAGATCCAGGCACCTACCACTCTGTGCAAAGAAACCTGCTCCACACATCTCCCTTGTGCCCCCCCCACCACCTTAAATACATGCCCTCTGATATCAGACATTTCAATCCTGGGAAAAAGATTCAGTCTGCTCTATCCATGCCGCTTATAATCTTACAAACCTCCAGCAGGTCTCCCCTCAGCCTCCACGGCTCCAGAGGAAAAAACTCATGTTTGCCCAACCTCTCTTTATAGCTTATGCCCTCTAATCCAGACAGCATGCTGGTGAAACTCTTCTCCATAGTCTCCACATCCTTCCTGTAATCCGACGACCAGAACTGAATGCAACACTCTAGATGTGGTCTAACTAGGGTTTTATAAAGTTGCAACGTAATTTCCTTTTATACTCCTGGAAGGCCTCCCCTTCAGAACTCTCTCACTCATACTTCAAGCCCTCATCCTCAAATGCTAACCCAGTCTCTCACTTCAAGTCCTCAATCATCACACCCATATACCCCCCCCACGCAAAGAGAAGTTTGTCCAAGGATATTCATCCTCCCCGAATCCTCCACCCTCACCCAACCTCTCAAACTCTCACATCCTACTGAATCTCTTCTGCACTCTCTCTTTTCTTATCACAAACTTCCTGTATAGCAGTGATCAGAACTGTGCACAATACTCCAAGTGCAGCCTAACCAGTGTTTTGTAAAGTTGCAATGTAACATTTTGACTCTTATATTCCACGCTCTGACCTCCTTCATATACGTCCACCACCCTGTCCACCTGTGTTGTCACTTTCAGGGAACAATGGACTTGAAATCCAAGGTCTCTCCATACATCGACATTCTTTTGTACTCTACCATCTACTGTAACTGCCCTACCCCTATCAGACTTCCCAAAATACATCACCTCACACTTGTTGGGACTCAATTCAAACTTTATACAAGAGACAATGATGATAAAATCTGGGAATGCCAGTTAACCCAGAATATTCAAGGTTAGATCAGGGAAAAGGAGGAAGCAGCTGTCAGATACAGGACTGGTAACAAGTCAGTTATGGTTTACAGGAGATATAGGATAACTTGAGTAAGAAATCAGGAGGACAAAAAAAAAGGTCACAAAATGACCTTGGAAAGCAGGATTAAGGAGAATCCCTAAGCATTCATGTATATGAGAAGCAAGAGAGAAGCTATGAAAGGAATAGGTGCCCTCAGGGAGTAGACAAGTCACTCATGCCAGTGGCCAAGGGTATAGGCAAAGTAACTATCTCATGGGTACTCACCAGGGAAAAGAACGCGAAGGCTGGAGAGTTGAGGTTATGTAAATATTCTGGAACATGTCCACGTCAGGAAGAATTGTGCACGTTAGGGTAGATGAATCCCCAGGGGATGACAAGAACTATCCCAGAATGGTAAGATATACAAAGGAAGAGATGGTTTGGGCTCTGATGGAGATGTTTTCATTTTCATTAGGCACAGGTGAGTTACCAGAGACTGAAGGAGAGCCCCCCTTGTTCAGTGAGGATAAGGCTGGTGAGCCTTACATCAACTAGTAACAAGCTGCCAGAGGAGGAGAAAACTCTGATCTATGTTCACTTGGAAAAGCAGGGACATTCAGAGCAATTGGCATGGCTTCTGCAGGGGAGATCATGCCTCCCAGAACTGTGCAATGCAGAAACAAGTCCTTTGGCCCAGCACATACATGCTGACCATGATACCTATCTATACTGATCCCATCTTCCTGTGACACTCCGGCAGCATGATGGAACACGCTGCCAGAGTAGGTGGCAAAGGCAGATTCAATTATAATGTCTAAAAGGCCAAGTACAGGTACTTCCTATCCACATACCTGTACTTGACCTTTTAGACATTGTAATTGTACCTGCCTCTACCACCTCCTCTGGCAACTTGTTCCCAGCACCCTCTGGGTGAAAACTTACTCCATAAATTTCCTATAAATGTCCCTTCTGCCTTGGCCGATGAGGACTAACACCAAATGCCTTCTTCACTACCCTCAACATTTCAGGGAGTCTGGGACTTCCATCAGAAGGTCTTTCCATACATTGAAGACACGTGAGATTCTGCAGATGCTGGAAATCTGGAGCAACACACACACAAGACGCTGAAGGAACTCAGCAAGTCAGGCAGCATCTGTAGAGGGGAATAAGCAGTCAATATATCTGGTCAAGACCCTTTATCAGGACTGGAAAGGAAGGGACAGAACCCAAACAAAAAGAGCGGGGGAAGGGGAGGAGCACAAACTGGCAGATGACAGGTGATTTCAGATGAGGTGGAAGGTAGGAGGGTGTGGAAGATTAAAGGGGAATTCTGTGAGAACCTGAGGTGTAATTAGTGGAAGAGGAAGTGCTGAAGGAGAATCTTTCTCGGCCTCCTTCAGTCCAGGGAACACCATCCTAACCTATCAAATCTCTCCTTGTCCCTCCAGTCCCGGCAACATCCTTATGAAACTTTTCTGCACCTTCTCCATTTTATCTTTACTGTGCACACAATAGTCCAAAGCAATCTCACCAATGCCTCAAACATCTGTAACATGACACCCCATTTCCAATAGTCAAAGCCTCAGCAATGACGGCAAGCATGCCATACACATTCTGCAGCACCCTGTCAATGGACCAGGTGGCAGTACCCCTTGGTTTCTGTCCTTCAACACACCCTAGGATCCTGTCCTTCACTGTGCATATCCTTCCCTAATTTAAATTCTCAAATTACAACACTTCACACTTGTCTGAATTAAATTCTATTATCCATTCTTTGACCCACCTTCCCAGACAATCGATATTGTTGTAACCTTAAACTGCTTCACCATCCACCACACCACCATCTGCAAACTTACTCATCGTCCCACTGATATTCTCATCCAAGTTGTTAATATAGATGACAAACAACAATGGACCAAGCTCTGATCCCTGCAGCACACCACTGGGCACTAACCTCCAGTCTAAACAACAACCCTTTACTAACTTTCCAAACCCTACCACCAAGCTGATTTGGTATCCATCTGGCTGCTTGCCCAGGGTCCCAAGTGATCTCACCTTCTGGACCCTGTCAAAGGTCTTGCTGAAGTCCATGATGCAAGTTAGGGGTTGGTCAGGTGACTGTGATGGTGAGGACACTGAGAAGAGTGTTGTGTCTATGACTAGGGAGTTACGACAGGGTTTTCAGAAGGCATTTGATAAGGTGCCACACATGAGGCTGCTTAACAAGATAAAATCCCGTGACATTACAGGAAAGATACAGACATAGATAGAGGAATGACTGACAGGCAGGAGGCAGTGAGTGGGAATCAAAGGGGCCTTTTCTGGTTGGCTGCTGGTGATTAGTGGTGTTCCTCAGGGGTCAGTATTGGGACCGCAACTTTTCACATTGTCATTGATTTAGATAATGAAATTGATGGCTTTGTGGCAAAGTTTGCAGATGATATGAAGATAGGTGAAGGGGTAGGTAGTGCTGAGAAAGCAATTTGATTGCAGCAGGACTTAGACAAATAGGAAGAACAGGCAAAAATAGAGGCAGATGGAATATAGTATTGGGGAATGTATGATAAAAGGAACAATATTGTGGACTATTATCTAAATGGGAAGAAGGTTCAAACATCAGAGGCACAGAGGGACTTAGGAGTTTTCATGCAAGACTCCCAGAAGGTTAATTTCCAGGTTGAGTCAGTGGTAAAGAAGCCAAATGTAATGTTGCTATCTATTCCATGTTGGGAATAGAATATAAAAGAAAGGAGATAATGCTGAGCCTTTATAAAGACACTACTCAGGCCACACTTCAAATATTGTCAACAGTTTTGGGCTCCATCTCTCAGAGAGGATGTGTTGTCATTGGAGAGAGTCCAGAGAAGGCTCACGAGAATGATTCCGAGATTGAAGGGGTTAATATATTTGGAACATTTGGCAGCTTTGGGCCTGTACTCGCTGGAATTTAGAAGAATGCAAGGGTGGAGGGATCTCATTGAAATCCACCAAATATTGAAAGGACTAGATAGGGTGGATGTGAAGATGTTTCTCATGTTAGGGGTAACCATACCTAGAGGGCACAGCCTCAAAATTGAGGGGCAACCCTTTAGAAAAGAGGAATTTTTTTATCCAGAGGGTGGCAAGTCTATGGAATGCTCTGCCACAGACGGTGGTAAAGGCTAAGTCAGTGGGTATACTTAAGGTGGAAGTTGGTCGTTTCCTGATCAGTCAGGACATCGAGGGTTACGGCAGGTGTATGGGATTTAGTGGGATCCAGGATCAGTCATGATGGAATGACAGACAGACTCGATGGGCTGAATGGCCTAACTGTTCCTGTGTCTCATGGCCTTACGGGTTGAGTGTCTAAGAATCAGGCCTGGGGACAGGGTGAGGGCTACGGAACCAAGTGGTTGGTGGGATGGGATGGGTGACTCCGTGATGGTGTTTACCCAGGCAATGTGAGGCCAGTTCCCTAGTTAATCCAGGGAGTCAGGGAATAGAAAGGGGGACATTCCAGAAATCTGGAGGGTACTGCAAATGGATATATCACCTCCCACTTTCACAACTCAGAATGTCCCAACTCTCTTGGGCAAGAAACAGCTTTGTAGTGCAGGAAAGTGAAAGCACAGCAAAATCACACAGGCAGTAGCAGGGACGAGCAGGTCCCCAATCCGGCAGTGACACTAGACCACTTCAGCTGTCTGTTCCCTGGCCAACAGCCGAGCCCCCATATCCCCCATTTCCCACCTGCCCTAACCTTACCTGCAGTAAACCAGGGTTCTGAAACCTTCTCCTTCCAGCCTGCATCCAACATCACCTCCTCCATGGTCGCCTCAAAGTTCAGGATGAACATGATGACAGATCCTCTCTCACAGCGCACGGGGACCACATCCACCAGACAGAGGAAGCACGATCCTGTGGAGGGAACATCATCTTCTCAATGCAACAGTCACTGTGGAAGCAAGGATCACAGTTCTAAACTGGGATGGCTCGCTCCCCTGTGCTCGTGCCAGGCCCTTTCCCAGGCATGTGATGGGAAGTCAATGGAAAATCAGTCAGAGGGCAGCGGTTTTGGTTTAAGGTCAAGGCTTGGAAGGGTCCTGAGGAGGAACGTTATTCCACTCAAAGGGCTTGGAATCGGGTACATACAGTTTGAGGTGGTGGTGGAGGCAGGGACCCACATCATTTAAGAAATATCCATGCAGAGAAGGATAGGGACTGGGTGCTGTAACTGGAATTAGTTTAGGTGGGTATTTGAGGGTTAGCATGGAAACAATGATTCCATGTGAGTAACTCCACAACTTCAATCACATTGTTCACCTACGGGATGTGTGAATGGAGGGCTTCCCTTACAGACATTGCCCACCCAACCATCAGGGAGAGAGGTACACAAATTGCTTGAGAAGATTAACAGGTCAGGCAATATCTGCGGAGGGAAATGGACAGTCAACATTTCAGGCTGAGATTCTTCATCTAGATTGAAAGATAGAGGGGAGGGGGGACTTCCGGTAAGATGGCGATTGCTTAGCTGCTCCGAACTTTTGTTCCGTTATTGTCGCTATCTTTGCACTAAATGTCTCCATTTTTTAAACCTTAGTTAGGAACTTTTTCGGTTTCTTTTACTTGCCTGTGAACACATCTACCTTACAATGTCTAGCAAGAGTTCTAAATCCGGGAGAAAGGAAGTTCCGGCTCTGTCGGCTGAGACCCACGCTGCGCTCGAACAACTCCGAGACGATATTTTAAAGGAATTTAGAACCGCTTTCAAACAGCTGAAAGCCAAACTGGATCAGATCAACAATAGAGTGGACGAACATGCTGAACACTTATCTCACATCGATTCGACTTCTGAAGTTTCAGAAAGTCGTGTTCGATACTTGGAGACTCTCTGTTCCAGCCTAGAGGAAAAATGTAACAAACTCCTTTCCAAAATGGTGGATCTCGAAAATCGCAGTAGACGCTGTAATCTTCGAATTCTTGGGTTGCCAGAGGCCACCGAACAGGGATCAACCGTGAAGTTTTTCGCCGAGTTTCTCTGTGAGATATTCGGGAAAGATTTGCTTCCGAACCCGCTTGAGCTCGAAAGGGCACACAGGGTCTACGTTCCCCCCGGAATTCCGGGCTCCCGCCCGCGAGCGGTAATTTTGTGCTTTTATCAATACCAGGTAAAACACCGTCTGATTATGGAAGCACGTCGCAGAGGTACTTTTACTTTCCAAAATACAATCATTCGCTTTGTGGAAGATTTTGCACCCCAGACCTTAAAGATGCACGCTGAGTTTAAAGGCGTAATGAAAGTGCTTTTTGATCGTGGTTTTAAACCCTCTCTTCACACCCCTGCCGATTTACGAATCAAGCTTAATCCTGGAAAATATAAGTGGTTTAAGTCAGTGAAGGAGGCTGAAGCATTTGTGTCAAGTCTTCCGGCTATCCAGTCATCTTCGGAACCCGATCGGACCTCCTAAAATGATGGATAAGTACTTCTCGTAGTAAAATTACTTTTTCTGGACTCAGACTTTACTTGAATCACTCAGACATTATTCATTGAAACTCTAAGCGCTGTTGACAATCTCTCCCTGGATTTGATGTGTCTTTTTTAAATAGACATTCTGTGCTTAATGTTTCCCTATGGACGTTTAAATAGTACTTGTGTAATCTATTTTATTCTTGTATAACTTTATCTATAGAGTTCTACAACTGACTCTAACTTGTTTTGGAGGTTTGAAGTCTTTAGTGAAGGCCTCCCTGTTTGTTGATTCACAGTTTAATTGCTGATTTATTTTTTCTTTTTTATTTATTTATTTTTTTTCTTCACCTTTTTTTAATCTCTGATTTTTTTTTTTCTCCTCTCTGTAAATGGTTGATAAGTACTCTTCTTGAATTTATAATTTTCCCCTTCCTCCCCTTTTTTTCCCCCTTTCTCTTACTTTATCCTTCTATAATTTTTCGCGGGTAGGTTAGTTTTGGTTCTCTTCCGATTTTCTCTGTATTAAGTTTTATATTTCTGCAGAAGATGTTCTAATTTGTAGTTATGTTTTCTAGTGCATAGTTACTATTTGCTATAGTATTTATACGGAACTGCTGTTAATGACACAGATCTGGAAGTTGTATTTGGGTTAATTTTTTTGGTAGAGCTAGCTGCTTTTTTTGGTAGCCGTCTAGTTTTGGGTTGTGTGAATGGGGTGGATTTTCTAGTTCCAACATCACTCACTGTATTTATTGTTTTTCTTTATTGCTCAGGACATGTTTATGTTTTGATTTTACGAATCTATGTTTACATCTCTGCTCCCAGACTGCTATTGTACTGCTTGACTTTTTATATGCCTGCTGCCTTTTATGCATTAGTAATTGATAATGGCTAGTGCACTTAAATTCGTGAGCTGGAATGTAAAGGGATTGAATCACCCTGTTAAAAGGAGGAAGGTATTCTCACATATTAAACAACTCAAAGCTGACATTGCTTTCCTTCAAGAAACTCATATTCATTGTTTTGATAACTCCCGGCTTCTGTCAAAGTGGGCGGGTCAGCATTTTCATTCATCCTTTGCCGCTAAAGCGAGGGGAGTCTCCATTCTTATTAACTCAAATATTCCTTTTGAACTCCATAATAAAATATCTGATACAAATGGCCATTTTATTATTGTTTCTGGTAAACTATATAACACTAAAGTTGCACTAGCAAACCTGTATGCCCCCAACTTTGATGATGTTAACTTTTTTGAACGTTTTTTTCCCTCACTACCAGACTTAAACTCATACTCTCTTATACTGGGTGGTGACTTCAACTGTTGGTTAGATCCTAATCTGGATCGATCGTCCTCTATTACCAGATCACCTACTAAATCTGCCTTAGCTATCCAATCGTTTCTCTCTAATTTTGGTATCTCTGATATATGGCGTTTCCTCCATCTTACTGAGAGAGATTATTCTTTTTTCTCACATGTTCACCATACCTTCACTAGAATTGACTATTTCTTACTCGATAACCAACTTATTCCATTTGCCCACTCTTGTGACTATCAGAGTATACTGATTTCTGACCATGCCCCAATTACTCCCTCTCTCTGAACTTTCCTGGTCTCCCTCAGAGGAATAAACACTGGCGGTTTGATTCAACTTTATTATCGCATGATGATTTTTAAAAATTTATTAAGGATCAGATAACCTTTTATTTTAACACTAATACATCACCTGAAGTGCCATCCCAGATTGTCTGGGATGCCATGAAAGCATATCTGAGGGGCCAAATAATCTCTTACACAGCAAATCTCAACAGAAGATCCTGTGCAGATCGATTAGACCTCATTAACCAGATTAAAGAATTGGATCAACTACATGCTCAAACTAAGAACCCTGAACTATACAAGAAGCACGTTGAACTCCAAACTAAATTTAATCTTCTGTCTACTCAATCTGTCGAATGCCAACTTCTCGAAAGCAAGAGTCGCTTTTACATTCATGGGGATAAGTCTGGTAAATTTCTAGCCAATCAGCTGAGGCGTTCCAAAGCCAAACAACATATCACAAAGATCCTGAAGGAGAACGGAGACTTTACATCGGATCATTTAGAAATTAATGACGCATTTAAAAATTTTTATTCTCGGCTTTATTCCTCTGAATCTTTGAATGACAATATCTCTGTTGATCAATTTTTACAGAATCTGAATATCCCTTCACTTTCATCTGATTTTAAAGCCAAACTTAATGCGCCTATATCATCAGAAGCAATATCTTTTGCAATTTCTGCACTGTCCTCAGGGAAATCTCCTGGACCTGATGGGTTCCCTGTAGAATTTTATAAATCATTCTCTTCACTTCTTTCTCCTCAGTTACTTTCAGTATTATCTGACTCGTTTAATTACGGCAAATTGCCACCCTCTTTCAATGAGGCATCTATTATTCTTCTATTAAAAAAGGGCAAAGACCCAACAGAGTGTTCCTCGTATAGGCCGATTTCTTTGCTCAACGTTGATGTAAAGATCTTAGCTAAAGTTTTGGCTCATAGATTAGAAACCGTTATTCCCTCCATTATCTCTGATGACCAATCAGGTTTTATTAAAAACCGTCTCCCTTTTTTTAACATTCGGCGTTTATTTAATATCTTATACTCACCTCCAACTGGGATTCCTGAATGTGTTATTTCCCTCAATGCAGAGAAAGCATTTGATCGTATAGAGTGGAACTACCTTTTTGCAGTCTTAGAAAAATTTCACCTCGGTCAAAGTTTCATCTCTTGGATCCAATTGCTGTACCTGTGTCCTACTGCTTCTTTTTTAACTAATTTTCAGAAATCCCAAGTACTTAATCTCAAACGTGGCACCTGTCAGGGATGCCCCTTAAGTCCCTTTCTCTTTGATTTGGCTATAGAACCTTTGGCGATAGCATTTCAAAATTGTCCTGAATTGACCGGGATTTGGAGAGTTTCTCTTTATGCTGATGACTTATTACTCTTTCTCTCAAATCCGTCTACATCCTTACCTCTAATGTTTTCACTTCTTGACCAGTTTAGCCAGATCTCTGGCTATAAACTTAATTTACATAAGAGTGAACTTTTCCCAATTAATAAAGAAGCACAAGAACTAACATTTCGTGATCTCCCTTTTAAAGTAGTCCATAATCAATTTACTTATCTTGGAATTACAGTCACAAGGAAGTTTAAAGATTTCTTTCGTGAAAACTTTGCCAATCTTTCATATACTATAAAACAGAGTCTGGTACAATGGTCACCTCTATCTATGTCTTTGGTAGGTCATATTAATGTTGTTAAAATGTATGTTCTCCCCAAATTTTTATACTTATTTCAATCTATCCCAATTTTTATTCCTAAATCTTTTTTTGATTCCTTAGACTCTATTATTTTGTCATATCTGTGGAAGAATAAGCGCTCTAGAATTAATAAAATCCATCTCCAAATATCTAAAAAAGAGGGTGGCATGACTTTACCTAACTTTCGTTTATATTATTGGGCAGCTAATATACGTTGTGCTACCTTTTGGTCTTTCTTCCACGGCCAACCCGAGTGCCCTAATTGGGTGGCAATGGAGTTGAGCTCCACTAAAGAATTATCTATCTCTGCACTCCCTAGCAGTCTGTCCAGATTACGTAATAGCTAATCCTCTTGTTAGACACACTTTGCGTATATGGGCTCAGTTTAGGAAATGCTATGGTTTCCATGGTTTTTCCGTTTCCAGCCCTGTCGCACATAATCACCTTTTTTTACCTACTACGTATGATTCAGCATTCCATGTTTGGTATAGGAAGGGCATTAGACATTTTGAAGATCTTTTCATTGATAATCGCTTCGCTTCCTTTCAGCAGCTCTCTGTTAAGTTCAATCTGCCCAATGCTCATTTTTTTAGATATCTCCAAATTAGACACTTTATTGCTCCTTTAATTCCTAACTTTCCTGAAATGCCTGCGAAAAATGCTATGGACTTATTTCTTTCCATTAATCCACTAGGTAAAGGTTTAATATCAATTATTCGAGATAAATTAGCAGCCTTACAACGGGCCCCTGTGGATAAAATTAAAATGGCCTGGGAGCAGGATTTAAATACCTCCTTATCCGATGAGAGCTGGGACTCGATTCTCAAATCGGTTAACTCAACCTCTCTTTGTGCTCGCCATTGCCTTTTACAGTTTAAGATTGTTCATAGAGCCCATATGTCTAAATCTAAACTATCTCGATTCTACCCTAACATTAGTCCGCTCTGTGATAAATGCAAGAGGGGCATGGCCTCTCTCATCCATATGTACTGGTTCTGTCCTAGCTTGGAGAAATTTTGGAAAGATGTCTTCACTACGTTATCGTGTATTCTGAATCAGCACCTAGAACCAAACCCTTTAATTGCTTTGTTCGGTTTCTGGGGCGAGACAGATTTACGTCTGAGTCCGACCAAATGGCGAATATTATCCTTTGCCTCTCTCCTGGCTAGACGCTTGATCCTCCTCAGATGGAGAGATGTTGCCCCACCCACTCATGCGCAATGGCTTAACGACATTATGGCCTGCTTGGACCTCGAAAAAATTCATTATTTGGTTCTTAATTCGGATCTAAAGTTCCATAAGGTCTGGGGACCTTTTATCGAGTACTTTCATAACCTTCCTCTTGACTAGGGTTTTTTTTTTCTCTTTTCGGTCCCTTGCTTCAAGCTCCCTTTTTTTTCTGGTAGTAGGCATTATTATCCTCTGTTGCTAAGTGTATTCACAGTCTGGTAGTTTGATTGTCCTGATTTATACTCTCTATATTGTGTTGTGGTTGGTCTGGAGTTGGTTTTTTTTTGTGTTGTGGGGCTTGGGGAGGATACTAAGTTTACTTGTCTTCAATTTAGGTGCTTTTTTGTCAAATTCTCTTCCTTTGTAGCATAATGTCATTGTATGCTTAATGTTGTACTGTATTAATGTTCCTCATTGGGATTTGGGGTTTTTAATTTGTAAAATGTATAGAAAAACTAATAAAAATAATTAAAAAAAGAAAGATAGAGGGGAGACTGTCAGTGTACAGAAGTACAGGGAAGAGGAGGAGACCTGCAGGTTACCATTTTCAACCACAGATACTGCTCGAGCCACTGACATCCTCCAGATTCCAACATCTGCACACGCTGCTGTCTCCACCCTGAGAGGATCGTCTCTTGTCACCATGCAGGTATGGGCACACAGTGACTGACCACCCTCTCCCATCAGAAAACCCAGCACTACAGCAAAGAGTTCATGTTTCCTGTTGCCCCAGAAGCAATCCACAAACAGGATGCAAAGCTGCGCTGAGATGTGGCAATGGAGTTTATCCGGGAAAAGTGTAAAGTGTTTCACTCTGGAAGGTTGAATTTAAAGGCAGAGTACAGGGTAGACAATAGACAGTAGGTGCAGGAGTAGGCCATTCGGCCCTTCTAGCCAGCACCGCCATTCACTGTGATCATGGCTGATCATACACAACCAGTAACCCGTTCCTGCCCTCTCCCCATATCCCTTGACCCCGCTATCTATAAGAGCTCTATCTAACTCTCTCTCTTGAATGCATCCAGAGACTTGGCCTCCACTGCCTTCTGGGGCAGAGCATTCCACATATCCACCACTCTCTGGGTGAAAAAGTTTTTCCGCATCTCTGTTCTAAATGGCCTACCCCTTATTCTTAAACTGTGGCCTCTAGTTCTGGACTCACCCATCAGCGGAAACATGCTTCCTGCCTCCAGTGTGTCCAATCCCTTAATAATCTTATATGTTTCAATCAGATCCCCTCTCATCCTTCTAAATTCCAGTGTATACAAGCCCAGTCGCTCCAATCTTTCAACATATGACAGTCCCGCCATTCCGGGAATTAACCTTGTGAACCTACGCTGCACTCCCTCAATAGCAAGAATGTCCTTCCTCAAATTTGGAGACCAAAACTGCACACAATACTCCAGGTGGGGTCTCACCAGGGCCCTGTACAGCTGCAGAAGGATCTCTTTACTCCTATACTCAATTCCTCTTGTTATAAAAGCCAGCATGCCATTAGTTTTCTTCACTGCCTGCCTAGATGGCAAGATTTTTAGAGAATCAGAGGGATCTCGGGGTTCAAGCTTATAGAACTCTCAAAAATTGCCATACAAATTGATAGGGTGGATCAGAAATTGTATGGTGTGTTGGCCTTCATTAGTTGGGGGATTGAGTTCAAGAGCCATCGTGTAAATTTGCAATACTATAAAACTCAGACCACATTTGGAGTATGGTGTGCAGTTCTGGTTGCCATATTATGAGAAGAATGTGGAAACTTTGGAGAGGGTGCAAAGGAGATTTACCAGGATGCTGCCTGGATTAGAGAACATTATGAGGATAGGTTGAGCAAACTCGGCCTTTTCTCTTTGGAGCGAAGGAGGATGAGGGGTGACTTGATAGAGGTGTCTTATTAAAAAGGCATAGGTAGAGTGAGCAGTCAGAGATTTTTTCCTGGGCAGTAAATGCCTAATACAACATAATTTTAAAGTGATGGACAGAAACATAGGGGGATATCAGTGGTATTATGCTCTCTTTTTTTATACACAGAGCTGTGAGTGCATGGAATGCACTGCCAGGGGTGATGGTAGAGTCAGGTAATTTAGGGCCATTTAAGAAACTCTTAGATAGGCACATGGATCAAAGAAAACTGGCAGGCTGCATGGGAGGGAAAGGTTAGATTGATGTCGGATTGGTTAAAGGGTAGGCACAACATTATGGGGCAGAGGGCCTGTATTGCACTGTACTGTATGCACTATGTTCTGTGAGGGTGAATATATTGTTAACCAGCTGGAACAAGTTCAACAATCCATACAAGGTCATCAAAGAGATAAAATCACTGCCTAGCAGATCTGAACTGAAACCAGACCCACCACCTCTAGAATAAAGGACAACGGAGAAGAAAAGTAAACACAGGGAAAGACAAAGACAGATTAGGGATGGTCCTTTGTACATGGGAAATCATATCTCACCAATCTGAGTGTGTTTTAAAGAGATGACCCAGAAGATTGACAAGGTCAAGGCAGTAGATGTGGTCTACATGGACTTTAACAAAACTTTTAACAAGGTCCGACATGGTCAGCTAGACCCAAGTTTGAGATCACTTGGGATCCTCGATGAGTTAGCCAATTGGCTGGGTGCTAGGGGTTAGAGGAGGGTTGTTTTTTTTCCAGATTGTAAGCTGGTGTGCTGCAAGGATCGGTGCTCAGTCCACTGTTGCATGGCATATCAATTAAATATTTATGTACCTATTGACATACAACGCAGAATAGGCCCTTCTGGCCCTTCGAGCCGTGCTGTCCAGCAGACCCCAACATAACCCTAACTTAATCACGGGACAATAACCATCACCAATTAACCCATCAAACAGTATGTCTTTGGACTGTGGGAGCAAACTGAAGCACCTGGTGGAAACACATGCAGTCACGGGGAGAACGTAAAAACTCCTCACAGGCAGCGGTGGAAAATGAACCCGGGTCAATGGTACTGTAATGCGCTGTGCTAACCACTATGCTACTGTGCCCTCCCATAGGTACAGGTGCACAGTTTCCTGAAATTGGTGACACAGGTAGACATGGTGGTAAAGAAGGCATTTGACAAGCTTGCCTTTATCAGTTAGGGGATGGAATGCAGGATATCATGTTACACGTCTCATGACTGTGACCACATTTAGAATACTGTGTGCAGTTCTTGTCACCCAGCTACAAGGAGGATATAACAGAGCTGCAAAGGATGCAAAAAAGTCACGAGAACGTTACCATGACTGGAGGTTTGAGTTATCAGGAGAGACAGGACAGACTAGGACTGTTTTCCTGGAGCGAATGAGACTGAATGGTCAAGACCTTCATTCGACATCTTTTCCTTCCTTATGGCTTTGTTAGTTTACTTTTGTTTGGCTTTTAAAGCTTCCCAATCATGTAACTTCCCACTAATTTTTGCCATATTATCTAATAATAATGTTAATGCCCTCTCCTTTGCTTTTATGGTGTCTTTGACTTCCCTTGTGTCACTCTACCTTAAGAATGCTACATCTTCTTTGGGATGTATCTATCTTGTGCCTTCCAAATTGCTCCCAGAAACTCCAGCCATTGCTGCTCTGCCATCATCCTTGCTAGTGTCCCCTTCCAATCAACTTTGGCCAGCTCCTCTCTCATGCCTCTATTAATCCCCTTTCTCCACTGTAAAACCAGTACAGTGCATCTGACTTTAGCTTCTCCCTCTCAAATTGCAGGATAATCAGTGTCTCCTAATCATTCCTTTATCTTAAGCACCCTAATCAAAGCCGGTTCTTTACACAACACCCAATCCAGAATAACCAACCCCCTAGTGCGCTCAACCACAAACTACTCTAAAGAGCCATCTTATAGGTATTCTACAAATTCTCTCTCTTGAAATCTAAAGTCAGCACCAACCTGATTTTCCCAGACTACCTACATATTGAAATCCCCCATGACTCTGCCCTTTTGTCATGCATTTTCTATCTCTGGTTATAATTTGTAATCTGTTTGGAGGCCTATATATATCTCCCATCAGGGTCTTTTTACCTTTGCAGTTCCTTAACTCTACCTACAACGATACTACATCTTTTGATCCTATGTTACCTCTTTCTATGGATTTGATTTCATCTTTTTACCAACAGAGCCACACCACCCTTTCTGTCTATTTGCCTGTCCTTTTGATACAATGTACTTCCTTGGATGTTAAGCTTCCAACTATAATCTTCTTTCAGCCATGACTTAGTGATGCCCACATCATACCTGCCAATCTCCAAATGTACTACAAAATCATCTACCTTATTCAATATACTGTGTGCATTCAAATATTACACCTTCAGTTCTGTTTTCATCACCCTTTTTGATTTTGTCTCCCTGTTACACTGCAACTCAGCCCACTGGCTGCAATTTTGCTCGATTATCAGCCTGTCTTTCCTCACAGTCTCACTATGCACTGCCTCTGCTTTTATACCCACTGCCCCATCCTCAGCCCTATCATTCAGTATCCCATACCCCTGTCAAATTAGTTTAAACCCTCCCCATCAGTTCTAGCAAACCTGCCCACGAGGATATTGGTCCCCCTCAGGTTCAGGTGTAACCCATCCCTTTTGTACAGGTCATACTGTTCCTTCCCCAGAAGAGGTCCCAATGATCCAGAAACCTTAGTCCTGCCCCATGCCAGTTCTTCAACCACGCATTCATCTGCCAAATCACCCTATTCTTATCCTCACTGGCATGTGGTACAGACAGCAGTTCAGAGATTTCTATCCTGGAGGTCCTGCTTTTCAACTTTCTATCTAGCTTCCTAAATTCTCTTTTCAAGACCTCCTCCCTTTTCCTACCCATGTCATTGGTACCAATATGTACTAAGACTTCTGGCTGCTATAATAACAACTTCTTTGCAGAGCACTTTTCATACAAACAAGGTAGTTCAAGGTGCTTTACGATGGGATGAAGGTTAAAGGCAAGGTTAAATAAATAGATTTTGAGCTAGTGTTTAAAAGTATCAGCCTCGTCTGCATCCCTTTTAGTTGTAGGTATTGAGTTCCACAGTTCAGGAAATAGTTAGAAAAAGCAGACATGCCCATTTTCTTTTGAGGGAAATAGTTTAAATATTAGAAATTTGCAGAAGAAAACCTGAGAATTTGAGCAGGTTTTTAAGGTGAAAGCGATTCTGTGATGTGCTCCAGTGCCAGACCATTGAGAGCTTTAAAAATAAGTAAGAGAACTTTAATATTAATTCTAAAAGATAGAGGATACCAGTGAAGAGTAGTTAGAACAGTATGCTCCCTCGGTCTGGTTTCAGTTAAAAATTTGGCAGTGGTATTCTGAATAAAATGAAGTTTGTCAATAGGTTCCCTTGGAAGGCCACTGAAGGTCTAGTAATCTAGTCTGTTCAACGTAAAGCCATGGGTTAGTTTTTCAGCATCATTACATAACAGAAGGAGACATGCCTTTGCAATATTTATTAAGTGCAGAAATGCTGCTCTGGTCACTTTCTTTCTGTGGGGTTTAAAATTCAAATCTGAATCAAAGATAACACCCAGGCTTTTCACTTCTGATTTCAGAGGGCTCCCAACTTTATCAGGAAGTTTATCTCTATAGTTGCCAAGGGGGGAGCACATAGGCAAAGTTTAGAGGGTTACATGCCAGACATGGGACAATCCTGCTGGACAATACAATCAGCCTGAAGACACACACACAACATTTTTGGAAGGGCTTCTTTCTCTCTGCCATCAGATCTCTGAACAGTCCGTGAACACTACCTTACTATATTGCTGATCTTTTCACAACATTTTTAAATATTATTTTATTCTAACTGTTGGTAATTCTCTTTGTAAAGTATTGTACTACTGCAAAACAAACACACATTTCATGAAATAAATCTGATTTTGATTCAGCACCATAATCCCAAGGTCACTCAATTTCCACAAGGTCCAAAATTCCACTGGACTTTGAACCAAGTGCCCAAACCACCAGAGAAGCCTCATCCAGAGGTCCTGGGTGAAGGAATTTCCCCTCATCTCAATTCTGAGGGGTGCCTCGTCCTAAGCCTGTGGCTAGTCCCATGGTTCCCATATCCAATTACAGTAACACTCTAGGAAAACGTGATATTTACACCAGCTAGTGAGACCTGCTTCTGAAATAAATTTGCCATTTCTATATCTCTTTGTCAGTGGACCTCCAGGACCTGCTTCCTGGACCTCTGAGCAAATGGACACCATGGTGTGCTTCTGGTCCCAGTCATTGCCATGAAACAAATCCCAGCCCTGTTCCAGTGATCTGAATGGTTCCCTTTATTTCTGTTCTCCACCATCTCTCTGCACACATTCACTGTGGTTCCTCAGAACAAAGTGCTGGAGGAACTCAGTGGGTCAGACAGACTCTGTGGGGAGACACAGACAGTCTACCCTACACGTCCAGATGAGAAGTTTTGGCCTGAAATGTTGATTGTCTATTCCCTCCCACACAGGTGCTATCAGACCTGCTGAGTTCCACCAGCACCTACTGTCTCCTGTGATAAAGATGAATACCCACCACTGTAGTATCCTTACCCACCTTCTCTGTTCACTCACAGTTCCTGCAACTATCAGTAGCCCTGGAAGTTTGCCTGAATTCTCACCATCCTTCCTATAGAGCAGCAGCTCCACTTTCCGCCCCTGAGAGCTGTGAAGGGCCTGGGTGATCTGGAGAGTGGCCGATCGCTTGGTCCGTGAGCCGTACAGGAAGTCACAGGTAGCGGGTTTCTGTATAATCTCTGCCCTTGAGTACCCGCACATCTGGCAAAAGGCATCATTGCAGAAGATAATGGCACAGTTGCTCACCCGAGCATTGCCAATGATGAACTTGCGATCTAGATGCAAAGGGGAAAGGTTGGAGCCTCAAGTCAACAGTGCAGAGGAGAATGGAACAGACAGTACACACTTCACCCTGACACTAGTCACCAAAAACCTCAATGCATCAACACTCTGGTATCACCATTGCAGGTAAGAATCCCACTATATGTCATCCTGTACACCATTCCCCACAATTAATTCCACCATACTCCTCCTATACACCATTCCCCACAATTAATTCCACCGTACTCCCTCCTATACACCATTCCCCAGTAATAATCCCACCGTACTCACTCCTGTACATCTTTGTCCTGTAATAATCCCACCGTACTCCCTCCTATACACCATTCCCCAGTAATAATCCCGCCGTACTCACTCCTGTACATCTTTGTCCTGTAATAATCCCACCGTACTCCCTCCTATACAGCATTCCCCAGTAATAATCCCACCGTACTCACTCCTGTACATCTTTCCCCAGTAATAATCCCACCGTACTCACTCCGGTACACCATTCCCCAGTAATAATCCCACCATACTCCCTCCTGTACCCCATACCCCAGTAATAATCCCACCGTACTCTCTCTTGTACATCTTTATCCTGTAATAATCCCACCGTACTCCCTCCTGTACACCATTCCCCAGTAATAATCCCACCATACTCCCTCCTGTACCCCATTCGCCAGTAATAATCCCACCGTACTCACTCCCGTACACCATTTCCCAGTAATAATCCCACCGTACTCACTCCTGTACATCATTCCCCAGTAATAATCCCACTGTACTCCCTCCGGTACATCATTCCCCAGTAATAATCCCACCATACTCCCTCCTGTACCCCATTCCCCAGTAATAATCCCACCATACTCCCTCCTGTACACCATTCCCCAGTAATAATCCCACCATACTCCCTCCTGTACCCCATTCCCCAGTAATAATCCCACCGTACTCACTCCAGTACATCTTTGTCCTGTAATAATCCCACCGTACTCCCTCCTGTACCCCATTCCCCAGTAATAATCCCACCGTACTCCCTCCTGTACCCCATTCCCCAGTAATAATCCCACCGTACTCCCCCCTGTACACTATTCCTCAGTAATAATCCCACTGTACTCCCTCCTGTACCCCATTCCCCAGTAATAATCCCACCGTACTCCCTCCGGTACACCATTCCCCAGTAATAATCCCACCATACTCCCTCCTGTACCCCATTCCCCAGTAATAATCCCACCGTACTCCCTCCTGTACCCCATTCCCCAGTAATAATCCCACCGTACTCACTCCTGTACATCTTTGTCCTGTAATAATCCCACCGTACTCCCTCCCGTACACCATTTCCCAGTAATAATCCCACCATACTCCCTCCTGTACACCATTCCCCAGTAATAATCCCACCGTACTCACTCCTGTACATCTTTGTCCAGTAATAATCCCACCGTACTCACTCCTGTACATCATTCCCCAGTAATAATCCCACTGTACTCCCTCCGGTACACCATTCCCCAGTAATAATCCCACCATACTCCCTCCTGTACCCCATTCCCCAGTAATAATCCCACCGTACTCCCTCCTGTACCCCATTCCTCAGTAATAATCCCACCGTACTCCCTCCTGTACACTATTCCCCAGTAATAATCCCACTGTACTCCCTCCTGTACACCATTCCCCAGTAATAATCCCACCGTACTCTCTCCTGTACGCCACTCCCCAGTAATAATCCCACCATACTCCCTCCTGTACATCATTCCCTAGTAATAATCCCACCGCACTCCCTCCTGTACCCCATTCCCCAGTAATAATCCCACCATACTCCCTCCTGTACCCCATTCCCCAGTAGTAATCCCACCGTACTCCCTCCTGTACACTATTCCCCAGTAATAATCCCACTGTACTCCCTCCTGTACACCATTCCCCAGTAATAATCCCACTTTACCCCCTCCTGTACACCATTGCTGGTAATAATCCCACCGTACTCCCTCCTGTACACCATTGCTGGTAATAATTCCACCGTACTCCCTCCTGTACACATTTCCCAGTAATAATCCCACCATACTCCCTCCTGTACATCCTTCCGTAGTAATAATCCCACCATACTCCCTCCTGTACACCATTTCCCAGTAATAATCCCACCCTACTCCCTCCTGTACACCATTCCCCAGTAATAATCCCACCATACTCCCTCCTGTACATCCTTCCCTAGTAATAAACCCAAAGTACTAATATAGCTGTTAGGGAGGGTTTAAACTGAGTTGGCAAGGGGAAGGAAACCAGGGTGTTAGGGTCAAGGAAGAGGAAAATAGAAATGTCAAGGAAGTCCTGCAGTTCAGGAGGATTTAAACTAATGTGGCAGGGGGATGGGAACAAGTGCAGAGAGACAGAGGGGTGTAAAATGAGGGTAGAAGCAAAAAGTAGTAAGGTGAAAAGTAAAAGTGGCAGGCAGGCAAGTCCAGGGTAAAAAGCAAAAAGGGCCACTTTTCAACATAATTGTATAAGGGCTAAGAGTGTTGTAAAAACAAGCCTGAATTTGTGTGTCAATGCAAGGAGCATTCGTAACAAGGTGGATGAATTGAATGTGCACATAGTTATTAATGAATATGATATAGTTGGGATCACAGAGACATGGCTCCAGGGTGACCAAGGATGGGAGCTCAACATCCAGGGATATTCAATATTCAGGAGGGATAGACAGGAAAGAAAAGGAGGTGGGGTAGCATTGCTGGTTAGAGAGGAGATTAACGCAATAGAAAGGAAGGACATTAGCCTGGAGGATGTGGAATCGGAATGGGTAGAGCTGCATAACACTAAGGGGCAGAAAATGCTGGTGGGAGTTGTGTACAGGCCACTTAACAGTAATAGTGAGGTTGGCGATGGCATTAAACAGGAAATTAGAAATGCATGCAATAAAGGAACAGCAGTTATAATGGGTGACTTCAATCTACATATAGATTGGGTGAACCAAATTGGTAAGGGTGCTGAGCAAGAGGATTTCTTGGAATGTATGCGGGATGGTTTTCTGAACCAACATGTCGAGGAACCAACTAGAGAGCAGGCCATTCTAGACTGGGTATTGAGCAATGAGGAAGGGTTAGTTAGCAATCTTGTCGTGCGAGGTCCCTTGGGTAAGAGTGACCATAATATGGTGGAATTCTTCATTAAGATGGAGAGTGACATAGTTAATTCAGAAACAAAGGTTCTGAATTTAAGGAAGGGTAACTTTGAAGGTATGAGACGTGAATTAGCTAAGATAGACTGGCAAATGATACTTAAAGGGTTGACGGTGGATATGCAATGGCAAGCATTTAAATATCGCGTGGATGAACAACAATTGTTCATCCCAGTTTGGTAAAAGAATAGAAACATAGAAACATAGAAAATAGGTGCAGGAGTAGGCCATTCGGCCCTTCGAGCCTGCACCGCCATTCAGTATGATCATGGCTGATCATCCAACTCGAACCCTGTACCTGCTTTCTCTCTATACCCCCGATCCCTTTAGCCACAAGGGCCATATCTAACTTCCTCTTAAATATAGCCAATGAACCGGCCTCAACTGTTTCCTGTGGTAGAGAATTCCACAGATTCAACACACTCTGTGTGAATAAGTTTTTCCTCATCTCGGTCCTAAAAGGCTTCCCCTTTATCCTTAAACTGTGACCCCTTGTTCTGGACTTCCCCAACATCAGAAACAATCTTCCTACATCTAGCCTGTCCAATCCCTTTAGAATTTTATACGTTTCAATAAGATCCCCCCTCAATCTTCTAAATTCCAGTGAGTATAAGCCTAGACGATCCAGTCTTTCTTCATATGAAAGTCCTGCCATCCCAGGAATAAACCAGGGAAGGTAGTGCACCCATGGCTGACAAGAGAAATTAGGGATAGTATCAAGTCCAAAGAAGAAACATACAAATTAGCCAGAAAAAGCAGCACACCTGAGGACTGGGAGAAATTCAGAGTCCAGCAGAGGAGGAAAAAGGGCTTAATTAGGAAAGGAAAAAAAGACTATGAGAGAAAGCTGGCAGGGAACATAAAAACTGACTGTAAAAGCTTTTATAGATATGTGAAAAGAAAAAGATTGGTTAAGACAAATGTAGGTCCCTTACAGTCAGAAACAGGTGAATTGATCATGGGGAACAAGGACATGGCAGACCAATTGAATAACTACTTTGGTTCTGCCTTCACTAAGGAGGACATAAATAATCTTCCAGAAATAGTAGGGGACCGAGGGTCTAGTGAGATGGAGGAACTGAGGGAAATACATGTTAGTAGGGATTTGGTGTTAGGTAAATTGAAGGGATTAAAGGCAGATAAATCCCCAGGGCCAGATGGTCTGCATCCCAGAGTGGTTAAGGGGGTAGCCCAAGAAATAGTGGATGCATTAGTGATAATTTTTCAAAACTCTTTAAATTCTGGATTAGTTCCTGAGTATTGGAGGGTGGCTAATGTAACCCCACTTTTAAAAAAGGAGGGAGAGAGAAACCGGAGAATTATAGACCGGTTAGCCTGACATTGGTGGTGGGGAAAATGCTAGAGTCAGTTATCAAAGATGTGATAACAGCACATTTGGAAAGAGGTGAAATCATCGGACAAAGTCAGCATGGATTTGTGAAAGGAAAATCATGTCTGATGAATCTTATAGAATTTTTTGAGGATGTAACTAGTAGAGTGGATAGGGGAGAGCCAGTGGATGCGGTATATTTGGATTTTCAAAAGGCTTTTGACAAGGTCCCACTCAGGAGATTAGTGTGCAAACTTAAAGCACACAGTATTGGGGGTATGGTATTGATGTGGATAGAGAATTGGTTGGCAGACAGGAAGCAAAGAGTGGGAATAAACGGGACCTTTTCAGAATGGCAGGCAGTGACTAGTGGGGTACCGCAAGGCTCAGTGCTGGGACCCCAGTTGTTTACAATATGTATTAATGATTTAGACGAGGGAATTAAATGCAGCATCTCCAAGTTTGCAGATGACATGAAGCTGGGCGGCAGTGTTAGCTGTGAGGAGGATGCTAAGAGGATGCAGGGTGACTTGGATAGGTTAGGTGAGTGGGCAAATTCATGGCAGATGCAATTTAATGTGGATAAATGTGAGGTTATCCACTTTGGTGGCAGAACAGGAAAACAGATTATCTGAATGGTGGCCGATTAGGAAAAGGGGAGGTGCAACGACACCTCGGTGTCATTGTACACCAGTCATTGAAAGTGGGCATGCAGGTACAGCAGGCGGTGAAAAAGGCAAATGGTATGTTGGCATTCATAGCAAGAGGATTCAAGTACAGGAGCAGGGAGGCTCTACTGCAGTTGTACAAGGCCTTGGTGAGACCACAGCTGGAGTATTGTGTGCAGTTTTGGTCCCCTAATCTGAGGAACGACATTCTTGCCATAGAAGGAGTACAAAGAAGGTTCACCAGATTGATTCCTGGGATGGCAGGACTTTCATATGAAGAAAGACTGGATCGACAAGGCTTATAGACACTGGAATTTAGAAGATTGAGGGGGAAACTTATTGAAACGTATAAAATTCTAAAGGGATTGGACAGGCTAGATGCAGGAAGATTGTTTCCGATGTTGGGGGAGTCCAGAACGAGGGGTACAGTTTAAGGATAAAGGGGAAGCCTTTTAGGACCCAGATGAGGAAAAACTTCTTCACACAGACAGTGGTGAATCTGTGGAATTCTCTACCACAGGAAACAGTTGAGGCCGGTTCATTGGCTATATTTAAGAGGAAGTTAGATATGGCCCTTGTGGCTAAAGGGATCAGGAGGTATGGAGAGAAGGCAGGTACAGGGTTCTGAGTTGGATGATCAGCCATGATCGTACTGAATGGCGGTGCAGGCTCGAAGGGCCAAATGGCCTACTCCTGCACCTATTTTCTATGTTTCTATGTACTCACTCATGTACACCATTGCTGGTGATAATCCCACCGTACTCCATCCTATATACCATTGCTGGTGATAATCCCACCGTACTCCCTCTTGTACACCATTGCTGGTAATAATCACACCGTACTCCCTCCTGTACACCAATGCTGGAAATAATCCCACCGTACTCCCTCCTGTACACCATTGCTGGTGATAATCCCACCGTACTCCATCCTGTACACCATTGCTGGTGATAATCCCACCGTACTCCTTCCTGTACAACATTGCTGGTGATAATCCCACCGTACTCCATCCTGTACAACATTGCTGGTGATAATCCCACCGTACTCCCTCTTGTACACCAATGCTGGTAATAACCCCACCGTACTCCATCCTGTACACCATTGCTGGTGATAATCCCACCGTACTCCTTCCTGTACACCATTGCTGATAATAATCCCACCGTACTCCTTCCTGTACACCATTGCTGATAATAATCCCACCGTACTCCATCCTGTACACCAATGCTGGTAATAATTCCACCGTACTCCATCTTGTACACCATTGCTGGCAATAATCCCCCTGAAGTCCCTCCTGTACACCAATGCTGGTGATAATCCCACCGTACTCCCTCCTGTACACCAACGCTGGTAATAATCCAACCGTACTCCCTCCTGTACACCAACGCTGGTAATAATCCAACCGTACTCCCTCCTGTACACCATTGCTGGTAATAATCACACCGTACTCCATACTGCACACCAATGCTGGTAATAATCCCACCGTACTCCCTCCTGTACAACATTGCTGGTAATAATCCCACCGTACTCCCTCCTGTACACCAATGCTGGTAATAATCCCACCGTACTCCTTCCTGTACACCAATGCTGGTAATAATCCCACCGTACTCCATCCTGTACACCAACGCTGGTAATAATCCAACCGTACTCCCTCCTGTACACCATTGCTGGTAATAATCCCACCGTACTCCTTCCTGTACACCAATGCTGGTAATAATCCCACCGTACTCCATCCTGTACACCATTGCTGATAATAATCCCACCGTACTCCTTCCTGTACACCAACGCTGGTAATAATCCCACCGTACTCCTTCCTGTACACCAACGCTGGTAATAATCCCACCGTACTCCTTCCTGTACACCAATGCTGGTAATAATCCCACCGTACTCCATCCTGTACACCAATGCTGGTAATAATCCCACCGTACTCCATCCTGTACACCAACGCTGGTAATAATCCAACCGTACTCCCTCCTGTACACCATTGCTGGTAATAATCCCACCGTACTCCTTCCTGTACACCATTGCTGGTGATAATCCCACCGTACTCCTTCCTGTACACCATTGCTGATAATAATCCCCCTGAAGTCCCTCCTGTACACCATTGCTGATAATAATCACACCGTACTCCATCCTGTACACCATTGCTGGTGATAATCCCACCGTACTCCTTCCTGTACACCATTGCTGATAATAATCCCCCTGAAGTCCCTCCTGTACACCATTGCTGATAATAATCCCACCGTACTCCATCCTGTACACCAATGCTGGTAATAATCCCACCGTACTCCATCCTGTACACCATTGCTGGCAATAATCCCCCTGAAGTCCCTCCTGTACACCATTCCTGATAATAATCACACCGTACTCATTCCTGTACACCAATGCTGGTAATAATCCCACCGTACTCCATCCTGTACATCAATGCTGGTAATAATCCCACCGTACTCCCTCCTGTACACCATTGCTGGGGATAATCCCACTGTACTCCCTCCTGTACACCATTGCTGGTGATAATCCCACCGTACTCCCTCTTGTACACCAATGCTGGTAATAATCCCACCGTACTCCCTCCTGTACACCAATGCTGGTAATAATCACACCGTACTCCATACTGCACACCATTGCTGGTAATAATCCCACCGTACTCCCTCCTGTACACCATTGCTGGTGATAATCCCACCGTACTCCATCCTGTACACCATTGCTGGTAATAATCCCACCGTACTTCCTCCTGTACACCATTGCTGGTGATAATCCCACCGTACTCCATCCTGTACACCATTGCTGGTAATAATCCCACCGTACTCCCTCCTGTACACCATTGCTGGTGATAATCCCACCGTACTCCATCCTGTACACCATTGCTGGTAATAATCCCACCGTACTCCCTCCTGTACACCATTGCTGGTGATAATCCCACCATACTCCCTTCTGTACATCATTGCTGGTGATAATCCCACCGTACTCCATCCTGTACACAAATGCTGGTAATAATCCCACCGTACTCCATCCTGTACACCAATGCTGGTAATAATCCCACCATACTCCATCCTGTACACTATTGCTGGTAATAATCCCACCGTACTCCATCCTGTACACCATTGCTGGTGATAATCCCACCGTACTCCATCCTGTACACCAATGCTGGTAATAATCCCACCGTACTCCCTCCTGTACACCATTGCTGGTGATAATCCCACCGTACTCCCTCCTGTACAACATTGCTGGTGATAATCCCACCGTACTCCCTCCTGTACACCATTGCTGGTGATAATCCCACCGTACTCCCTCCTGTACACCATTGCTAGTAATAATCCCACCGTACTCCATCCTGTACACCAATGCTGGTAATAATCCCACCGTACTCCCTCCTGTACACCAATGCTGGTAATAATCCCACCATACTCCCTCCTGTACACCATTGCTAGTAATAATCCCACCATACTCCCTCCTGTACACCATTGCTAGTAATAATCCCACCATACTCCCTCCTGTACACCATTGCTAGTAATAATCCCACCGTACTCCATCCTGTACACCAATGCTGGTAATAATCCCACCATACTCCCTCCTGTACACCATTGCTAGTAATAATCCCACCGTACTCCATCCTGTACACCAATGCTGGTGATAATCCCACTGTACTCCATTGCTGGTAATAATCCCACCGTACTCCATCCTGTACACCAATGCTGGTAATAATTCCACCGTACTCCATCTTGTACACCATTGCTGGCAATAATCCCCCTGAAGTCCCTCCTGTACACCAATGCTGGTGATAATCCCACCGTACTCCCTCCTGTACACCAACGCTGGTAATAATCCAACCGTACTCCCTCCTGTACACCAACGCTGGTAATAATCCAACCGTACTCCCTCCTGTACACCATTGCTGGTAATAATCACACCGTACTCCATACTGCACACCAATGCTGGTAATAATCCCACCGTACTCCCTCCTGTACAACATTGCTGGTAATAATCCCACCGTACTCCCTCCTGTACACCAATGCTGGTAATAATCCCACCGTACTCCTTCCTGTACACCAATGCTGGTAATAATCCCACCGTACTCCATCCTGTACACCAACGCTGGTAATAATCCAACCGTACTCCCTCCTGTACACCATTGCTGGTAATAATCCCACCGTACTCCTTCCTGTACACCAATGCTGGTAATAATCCCACCGTACTCCATCCTGTACACCATTGCTGATAATAATCCCACCGTACTCCTTCCTGTACACCAACGCTGGTAATAATCCCACCGTACTCCTTCCTGTACACCAACGCTGGTAATAATCCCACCGTACTCCTTCCTGTACACCAATGCTGGTAATAATCCCACCGTACTCCATCCTGTACACCAATGCTGGTAATAATCCCACCGTACTCCATCCTGTACACCAACGCTGGTAATAATCCAACCGTACTCCCTCCTGTACACCATTGCTGGTAATAATCCCACCGTACTCCTTCCTGTACACCATTGCTGGTGATAATCCCACCGTACTCCTTCCTGTACACCATTGCTGATAATAATCCCCCTGAAGTCCCTCCTGTACACCATTGCTGATAATAATCACACCGTACTCCATCCTGTACACCATTGCTGGTGATAATCCCACCGTACTCCTTCCTGTACACCATTGCTGATAATAATCCCCCTGAAGTCCCTCCTGTACACCATTGCTGATAATAATCCCACCGTACTCCATCCTGTACACCAATGCTGGTAATAATCCCACCGTACTCCATCCTGTACACCATTGCTGGCAATAATCCCCCTGAAGTCCCTCCTGTACACCATTCCTGATAATAATCACACCGTACTCATTCCTGTACACCAATGCTGGTAATAATCCCACCGTACTCCATCCTGTACATCAATGCTGGTAATAATCCCACCGTACTCCCTCCTGTACACCATTGCTGGGGATAATCCCACTGTACTCCCTCCTGTACACCATTGCTGGTGATAATCCCACCGTACTCCCTCTTGTACACCAATGCTGGTAATAATCCCACCGTACTCCCTCCTGTACACCAATGCTGGTAATAATCACACCGTACTCCATACTGCACACCATTGCTGGTAATAATCCCACCGTACTCCCTCCTGTACACCATTGCTGGTGATAATCCCACCGTACTCCATCCTGTACACCATTGCTGGTAATAATCCCACCGTACTTCCTCCTGTACACCATTGCTGGTGATAATCCCACCGTACTCCATCCTGTACACCATTGCTGGTAATAATCCCACCGTACTCCCTCCTGTACACCATTGCTGGTGATAATCCCACCGTACTCCATCCTGTACACCATTGCTGGTAATAATCCCACCGTACTCCCTCCTGTACACCATTGCTGGTGATAATCCCACCATACTCCCTTCTGTACATCATTGCTGGTGATAATCCCACCGTACTCCATCCTGTACACAAATGCTGGTAATAATCCCACCGTACTCCATCCTGTACACCAATGCTGGTAATAATCCCACCATACTCCATCCTGTACACTATTGCTGGTAATAATCCCACCGTACTCCATCCTGTACACCATTGCTGGTGATAATCCCACCGTACTCCATCCTGTACACCAATGCTGGTAATAATCCCACCGTACTCCCTCCTGTACACCATTGCTGGTGATAATCCCACCGTACTCCCTCCTGTACAACATTGCTGGTGATAATCCCACCGTACTCCCTCCTGTACACCATTGCTGGTGATAATCCCACCGTACTCCCTCCTGTACACCATTGCTAGTAATAATCCCACCGTACTCCATCCTGTACACCAATGCTGGTAATAATCCCACCGTACTCCCTCCTGTACACCAATGCTGGTAATAATCCCACCATACTCCCTCCTGTACACCATTGCTAGTAATAATCCCACCATACTCCCTCCTGTACACCATTGCTAGTAATAATCCCACCATACTCCCTCCTGTACACCATTGCTAGTAATAATCCCACCGTACTCCATCCTGTACACCAATGCTGGTAATAATCCCACCATACTCCCTCCTGTACACCATTGCTAGTAATAATCCCACCGTACTCCATCCTGTACACCAATGCTGGTGATAATCCCACTGTACTCCATTGCTGGTAATAATCCCACCGTAGTAACTCCTGTACACCATTACTGGTGATAATCCCACCGTAGTAACTCCTGTACACCATTGCTGGTAATAACCCCACTGTACTCCATCCTGTACATAATTGCTGGTAATAATCCCACCGTACTCCATCCTGTACACCATTACTGGTAATAATCCCACCGTAGTAACTCCTGTACACCATTACTGGTAATAATCCCACCGTACTCCATCCTGTACACCATTACTGGTAATAATCCCACCGTAGTAACTCCTGTACACCATTGCTGGCAATAACCCCACTGTACTCCCTCCTGTACATCATTGCCTGGTTAAGGACCCCACCACAACCTTCTGCATACCCTCACACAGGTAACGACCTCACCTTACACCATTGCCCTGTTAATGATCCTGCCACACACGTATTTGTGGGCTACAGCTTCTCACACTAGGGTATACCTGCTCCACCCGCGAACTTCACATGTATTCTGCATCCAACTGCCAGGGCAGCTGGGAGGCTGTGAATCAGCATAAAAACCTCCACAGATAGGGGGAGATTTGCTCTGTGTCCTCCCTAGGCACTTCGGTATATCATATCCATACCAACAATTATGCACCTTTAATGTTAACCCCATTAATGTTCGAGGTAGTAATGTGGGGGACAGTGAAATACCAGATGAATTTAAGAAGTATTTTGCATCAGTCTTCACTGTTGAAGACACTAGCAGTATGTCAGAAATTTGAGATTATCAGGGGGCAGAGGTGAGTGTAGTTGCTATTGCTAAGGAGAAGGTGGTTGGAAAGTGAAAGGTCTGAAGGTAGATAAGTCACCTGGATGAGATGGAATACACCCCAGGGTTCTGAAAGAGGGAGCTGAAGAGACTGTGGAGGCAACAGTAATGATCATTCAAGAATCGCTAGATTATGGAATGGTTCAGCTGGCATGAAAAACAGAAAATGTCACTCCACTCTTTGAGAAGAAAGGGAGGCAGAAGAAAGGAAATCACAAGCTGGTTGGCCTGACTTCTGTGGTTGAGAATATATTGCTGTCCACTATTAAGGGCAAGGTTTCTGAGTTCTTGAGGCACATGATAAAGTAGGCCAAAGTCAGCAAGGCTTCCTTAAGGGGATAATAAAGTAGGTTTTCAAAGTTTGCTGAGAGATTTAGGCCAGTTAGAAGAGTGGGCTGAACGATGGCAGATGGAGTTTAATGCTGATAAGTGTGAGGTGCTACATTTTGGTAGGAATAATCCAAATAGGACATACATGGTAAATGGTAGGGCATTGAGGAATGTAGTAGAACAGAGTGATCTAGGAATACTGGTGCATAGTTCCCTGAAGGTGGAATCTCATGTGGATAGGGTGGTGAAGAAGGCTTTTGGTATGTTGGCCTTTATAAATCACAGCATTGAGCATAGGAGGTGGGATGTAATGTTAAAATTGTACAAGGCATTGGTGAGGCCAAATTTGGAGTATTGTGTACAGTTCTGGTCACTGAATTACAGGAAAGATGTCAACAAAATAGAGAGAGTACAGAGAAGATTTACTAGAATGTTACCTGGGTTTCAGCACCTAAGTTACAGGGAAAGGTTGAACAAGTTAGGTCTTTATTCTTTGGAGCGTAGAAGGTTGAGGGGGGACTTGGTAGAGGTATTTAAAATTATGAGGGGGATAGATAGAGTTGACGTGGATAGGCTTTTTCCATTGAGAATAGGGGAGATTCAAACAAGGGGACATGAGTTGAGAGTTAGGGGGCAAAAGTTTAAGGGTAACACAAGGGGGAATTTCTTTACTCAGAGAGTGGTAGCTGTGTGGAACGAGCTTCCAGTAGAAGTGGTAGAGGCAGGTTCAAATATTGTCATTTAAAGTAAAATTAGAAAGGAAAGGAATGGAGGGTTTTGGGCTGAGTGCGGGTCAGTGGGACTAGGTGAGAGTAAGCGTTCGGCACGGACTAGAAGGGCCGAGATGGCCTCTTTCCATGCTGTAATTGTTATATGGTTTATGCGCCCAAACTGTAAGAATCCTATGAGGAAATAACAGGCAAGATGTTTACTTGGATTTTTATGAAGGCCTTTGACAAGATGCCACACATGAGTCTGCTTAACAAGAACACATGTGTTTGCAGGAAAGATTTGCAGGCCAGCACAGAGGCAGGGAGGGAGCAACGGGACAGGAAGGAGGGAGCGATGGGATAGGAAGGAGGGAGTGTGGAATGGGATAGTAACAGGGAGGGAGTGTGTGATGGGACGGTATGGAGGGAGTGTGTGATGGGACGGTATGGAGGGAGTGCGTGATGGGACGGTATGGAGGGAGTGCGTGATGGGACGGTATGGAGGGAGTGCGTGATGGGACGGTATGGAGGGAGTGCGTGATGGGACGGTATGGAGGGAGTGCGTGATGGGACGGTATGGAGGGAGGGAGTGTGTGATGGACGGTATGCAGGGAGAGTGTGATGGACGGTATGGAGGGAGTGTGTGATGGGACGGTATGGAGGGAGTGTGTGATGGGACGGTATGGAGGGAGGGAGTGCGCGATGGGACGGTGTGGAGGGAGGGAGTGCGCGATGGGACGGTATGGAGGGAGTGTGCGATGGGACGGTATGGAGGGAGTGTGCGATGGGACGGTATGGAGGGAGTGTGCGATGGGACGGTATGAAGGAGTGTGCGATGGGACGGTATGGAGGGAGTGTGCGATGGGACGGTATGGAGGGAGGGAGTGTGTGATGGGACAGTATGGAGGGATGGAGTGTGTTATGGACGGTATGGAGGAAGTATGTAATGGGACGGTATGGAGGGAAGTAGTGTGTGATGGGAAGGTATGGAGGGAGGTAGTGTGTGATGGATGGTACGGAGGGAATGTGTGATGGGACGCTATGGAGGGAGTGTGTGATGGGATGGTATGGAGGGAGGGAGTGTGTGATGGGACGGTATGGAGGGAGGGAGTGTGTGACTGTCGGTATGGAGGGACGGAGTGTGTGATGGGACGGTATGGAGGGACGGAGTGTGTGATGGGACGGTATGGAGGGAGTGTGTGATGGGACGGTATGGAGGGAGTTTGTGATGGATGGTATGGAGGGAGTGTGTGATGGACGGTACGGAGGGAGTGTGTGATGGGACGGTATGGAGGAAGTTTGTGATGGGATGGTATGGAGGGAGGGAGTGTGTGATGGGACGGTATGGAGGGAGGGAGTGTGTGATGGGACAGTATGGAGGGATGGAGTGTGTTATGGACGGTATGGAGGAAGTATGTAATGGGACGGTATGGAGGGAAGTAGTGTGTGATGGGAAGGTATGGAGGGAGGTAGTGTGTGATGGATGGTACGGAGGGAATGTGTGATGGGACGCTATGGAGGGAGTGTGTGATGGGATGGTATGGAGGGAGGGAGTGTGTGATGGGACGGTATGGAGGGAGGTAGTGTGTGATGGATGGTACGGAGGGAATGTGTGATGGGACGCTATGGAGGGAGTGTGTGATGGGATGGTATGGAGGGAGGGAGTGTGTGATGGGACGGTATGGAGGGAGGGAGTGTGTGACTGTCGGTATGGAGGGACGGAGTGTGTGATGGGACGGTATGGAGGGACGGAGTGTGTGATGGGACGGTATGGAGGGAGTGTGTGATGGGACGGTATGGAGGGAGTGTGCGATGGGACGGTATGGAGGGAGTGTGCGATGGGACGGTATGGAGGGTGTGTGCGATGGGACGGTATGGAGGGAGTGTGCGATGCGACGGTATGGAGGAAGTTTGTGATGGATGGTATGGAGGGAGTGTGTGATGGACGGTACGGAGGAAGTGTGTGATGGGACGGTATGGAGGAAGTTTGTGATGGATGGTATGGAGGGAGTGTGTGATGGACGGTACGGAGGGAGTGTGTGATGGGACGGTATGGAGGAAGTTTGTGATGGGATGGTATGGAGGGAGGGAGTGTGTGATGGGACGGTATGGAGGGAGGGAGTGTGTGATGGGACAGTATGGAGGGATGGAGTGTGTTATGGACGGTATGGAGGAAGTATGTAATGGGACGGTATGGAGGGAAGTAGTGTGTGATGGGAAGGTATGGAGGGAGGTAGTGTGTGATGGATGGTACGGAGGGAATGTGTGATGGGACGCTATGGAGGGAGTGTGTGATGGGATGGTATGGAGGGAGGGAGTGTGTGATGGGACGGTATGGAGGGAGGTAGTGTGTGATGGATGGTACGGAGGGAATGTGTGATGGGACGCTATGGAGGGAGTGTGTGATGGGATGGTATGGAGGGAGGGAGTGTGTGATGGGACGGTATGGAGGGAGGGAGTGTGTGACTGTCGGTATGGAGGGACGGAGTGTGTGATGGGACGGTATGGAGGGACGGAGTGTGTGATGGGACGGTATGGAGGGAGTGTGTGATGGGACGGTATGGAGGGAGTGTGCGATGGGACGGTATGGAGGGTGTGTGCGATGGGACGGTATGGAGGGAGTGTGCGATGCGACGGTATGGAGGAAGTTTGTGATGGATGGTATGGAGGGAGTGTGTGATGGACGGTACGGAGGAAGTGTGTGATGGGACGGTATGGAGGAAGTTTGTGATGGATGGTATGGAGGGAGTGTGTGATGGACGGTACGGAGGGAGTGTGTGATGGGACGGTATGGAGGAAGTTTGTGATGGGATGGTATGGAGGGAGGGAGTGTGTGATGGGACGGTATGGAGGGAGGGAGTGTGTGATGGGACAGTATGGAGGGATGGAGTGTGTTATGGACGGTATGGAGGAAGTATGTAATGGGACGGTATGGAGGGAAGTAGTGTGTGATGGGAAGGTATGGAGGGAGGGAGTGTGATGGGAAGGTATGGAGGGATGGAGTGCGTGATGGATGGTATGGGGGCAGTGTGTGATGGACAGTATGGATGGAGTGTGTGATGGGATGGTATGGAGGGAGTGTGTAATGGACGGTTTGGAGGGAGGGAGTGTGTTGGGAAGTTATGGAGGGAGGGTGTGTGTGATGGGACGGTATGGAGGGAGTGTGTGATGGACGGTATGGAGGGAGTGTGTGATGGACGTTATGGAGGGAGGGAGTTTGTGATGGGACGGTACGGAGGGAGTTTGTGATGGACGGTACGGAGGGAGTTTGTGATGGACGGTACGGAGGGAGTTTGTGATGGACGGTACGGAGGGAGTTTGTGATGGGACGGTATGGAGGGAGTTTGCGATGGGACGGTATGGAGGGAGGGAGTGTGCGATGGACGGTATGGAGGGAGTGTGTGATGGACGGTATGGAGGGAGTGTGTGTGTGATGGACAGTATTGAGGGGTGTGGAGTGGTAGAGACGGTGGAGGGGGCTTACAGTGCTGTGTCTGGCATTTAAAGACTGATCCCTCTCCTGCTCCAACTCCCTGATGGTAAGTGACGCGCTGTCACTGAAGCGTGTCAGACAGCGATATCTGAGAGTAGGGTTTGAATGTCGCCCCTTCCCCAAGGGCACTCAGCACAATCTCCTCTACGACCTTGTTAAAATATTTACTGCACTCCTACCTGTGTCTGCAGAGTGGCCCGGAGTGGCACCTGCATTATTCAGCAGCTTCCTTCAGCTCAGTCACACCGCAAGAGCACAGGGAGCTCCTGCTCTCACATCCGAGCACGGGGGAGTGGGGAAGGGTGCAAGGTGGCTATACGTGCACAGGCCATGTAGGGAAGGGGAAGGACGGAAGGAGTGGTCATGGCGAGGGCAATCAGAGGGGTCAGACATCTTAAGATGGCAGGGAGGGGCAGGCACAGGGGTCAGAGAGAGGGGAGGGGCCGATCTGCGGGTTTGGAACATTGAATCCAGGGAGATTTAGTTAAGTAGATTCAGAATTGGCTGAGAGGCAGGAAAGAGAGCGTGGCGGTGAAGGATGTTTCTCAGAATGGAGACCATGACTTGTGGTGTGCTTCAGGGGCAGTGCCGGGACCTTTGTTTGCATAAATGAATTGGGTGCAAGGCTCAGTCTGTAAACTTGTGGATGGCATGAAATTAGGACGTGTTGTTGACAGTGATCATGGATTACACAGGAATCCTGAAAAATTGGGCAAATGGATTTAGACACAGGTAAGTGCGAGCTGATGTATTTTGGGAAGTCGAACCAGTGTAGGACACACTGTGAATGGAAGGGCACTGGGGAGTGTATTGGAACAGATGGACTGAGGAGTACTCGTACATGGCTGATTGAAACCAGTGTTACAGGCAGACAGGGTGGTGAAAAGGGTATTTAGCACACTGGCCTTCAGCAGACAGGGCACTTATACAGGACCTGGGACATTATGATGCAGTTGTACGGTCTTCAGCGAGGCCATACTTGGAGTGCTTTGGTCACCCTGTTATAGGAAAGCTGTACTTAAACTGGAAATAGTGTAGAGAAGATTCATGAGGACGTTGCCTGGACTGGAGGACTTGAGTTTTCGGGAGAGGATGGCCAAGCTTGGTCATTTAAAGATAAAGATAACGATTAGCTGTGTTTGTCACATACAGTGAAATGTGTCATTTGAATCAGTTAGAGGATGCCCTGGGGGTGGCAGAGCTTAAAGAGATCTGGGCCGAATGCGGGGGATTGGGACTAGCTGCATGGGCTCTGTAGTTAGCATGGTCCAGTTGGGCCGAAGGGCCTGCATAGCTCTACAACTCCAGGTTTATAAAATCGATAAGGTGAGTGGCCCAGAGTTAGGAGAGCCAAAAACAAAGAACATAGATCTAAGGTAAGAAGGGTTAAAGGAGAGGAGAGGGGCAAGGTTTTCACACAGAGGGTGGTGGAGATATGGGACGAACTGCCAGAGGAAGTAGTAGAGGCAGGCACATTAAAAACAACACTTGGCCAGGAGAGAGACTGGTATGACAAGTGAGTTTGTCTTACACGGGCATTTTGTTCAGCACAGACAGATTGGGCTGAAAGGACTGCTTTCAGAGCTGTAGCTCTGACACTCTTTCTCCTCTCTTTTGTCTCTTTCTATCCCGTGCTCCCACTCTCCCCCTCTCCCCCAACCCCGCCCCTCACTTTACTCTCTGCCACCACCCCCCCCCCCTTCCTCCCACACAAACTGACGCAGATCATCAGTCCTGGAGCGCGGAGTTGGCCTCTCCTCAACGTCCAACCATACTCTTCGTGTTTACCAGAGATCTGTACCGTGTTCATGGAGACTCTATCCATCCCCCTCCGTCAGCCTCTTCGGCTCCGGCCACGCTCTGCCCGAGTCCGCCACGATTCAGAACTGTTCTTTCTGCTCAACTCCCTCCTGTTCTCTCTCCCTCTCTCCATTTTCTATTCCTGTCTGAAAAGCCGCTCCCATCTCTCACCGCTTTCCCCACCCCTAACTGTGTAAACTCTTACTGCCTCTCCCCCACCATTCCCAGTGTCTCTCTCTCTCCGTAACTTTCTTTGCCCAGTATTAACTTTCTCTCCTCCCTGTCAGGAGTTCGGTTTGCCTAGGAACGTTAACTCTCTCTCCCACATATCGCCTGCCTCTCCCCTTTCCCCTGACCACTCAGTCTGGCGGACACTTACTCCGACACTCCAGCCGACGGATAATGGTGTCCAGGAATGTGTTCTGAGGAGCAACATGACCTCTCCGGATTGGCATCGTCTGTGCGAGGTTCCAGAGCCAGCTTGGGCAGAGCAGTGGAAAAAGACAGTCACGGGCCGTCTCGGTGTGAGCGAGGAGGCACAGGCGGATCCCAGAAGCAATGAGATGTTCGGCACAGCACCTGTTATGGGGGCCGATGTTCTTGCAGATAGAGCATGGTCCAGACGGAGAGAGAGAGAGAGCCTTTCTGCAGACACAACGAGAAAATAATGTTCACTCATACCCTGGTAAACACGCCAAGCGACTGACCCAGACACGGACTCTCAAAGTGCGAGTGGGGGGCGGGGAAACAGGAACTACACACGGAGCCTCGCCGGAGGGAAATGTCCCACACCCGGGACCATCACGGGGGGGGGGGGCCCTCCCTGGGGGTGGGTCGGTCGCATTCACACACTGGCTCTCTATGTTGATGATGATTTCGGGGACACTGGGCGCCGGATTGGATACCCACGTTGTCCTTTTGCCTGTTGCTTCCCCAATTACGGACCGTGGGACCTCTCTAACCCTCTCACTGACTCACCACATGCTTTACCTGACTGAAATACCAGAAAACAACATTCATCCACTGAAGGAGACCTAGGATACCACCCCACCTGAGCAAGGACCCCGCTCCCTCCGTCCCGCAGCGCTCCACCTGTCACCCACTGGCTCCGAGTCCTAGTTCCTCTCCCAGCGCCGAGGCAGTGGGTCCAAGGCTCTCCCGGAATCGGCTTAGCTCGGTCTGACGAGCGGGAGGTCCGGGGGCGGGGCGGTTAACCCCTCGGTGCCCGGAGGTGAGGAGAGGGGGAGAGAGTGCAGTAAGAGACCATTCAGTCCAGACTAACCCTGCTTCAAGGGTCCATGTCTCTGATGGTCTGGGGTCAGTGATTGGGGTCTCTGTCTCTCTCATCCCACCTCTCTCTGGGGGCACATCTCCCCTCTACTGACCATTTTAAAACTCTATCCCCGGTCTTTGACCCTCATCTCAGCCCAATTGACCCCTCTATCTCCTCTGTTCCAGAGTAAAAGTCCTGGGCCCCTCCCGTCTTTCCCCCAGTTATAAATTTCTATGCCTGGTCACCTCCTGGTGAATCTTTGCACCCTCTCCACTGTAGTCACCTCCTCCCATCAGGCAACAATCAAACTGCTGGAGGAATTTGGGGGTGGGGTGGGGGTCTTTGGGGGAATAGATGGTCTGCAATATCAGACTCTGCCTCAGCATGGAAGGCTGTTTGGTTCCCCGGTGGTGAGGGAGGAGGTGTGAGGACATTGTTACACACCTGTAGTTATAGGGGAACGTATCATGGGACGGGGAGTGAGGGATGAGCAGACCATAGAGTCACAGAGAGAGTGGTCCCTGCCGTCAGCAGAAAGGAGGCAAGATGTGACTAGTGCATTCTTAGAGTTACAGAGCCCTACAGCACAGAAAGAGGCCCTTCAGCCCACTGGTCCATGCTAACCAAGATGCCTACTGAGCTAGTCCCATTTGCCAGTGTTAGGCACATATCCCCATAAACCTTTCCTATCAGTGTCCAGATGTCTGTTAAATGTTATTGTTCTTGCCTCGACCACTTTTTCTGGCAGCTCGTTTCACATGCCTGCAACCCTCTGTGTGAAAAACTTGTCTCTAAGGTCCCATTTAAATCACTCACCTTGTATCTTAAACACGTGTCCTCTAGATTTGGACTCCCCTACTGTGAACATTCATCTTATCTACATGCCCCATGATTTTATAAATCTCTATAAGGTCATTTTTCTTCTTCCTTCGCTCCAGGAAAATCAGTCCTTGCCTGGACAGTCTCTCATAACTCAAGCCTTCCAATCCTGGTAACATTCTCTTGTAACTCCTCTGCACCCCTTCCTGCTGACTCAGAGCACAGCAGAGATGGTGGACCATGGTCAGGGTCCAACAGTGGCCACAGCAGTGGGACATCCTGAGCTGCAAACAAAGCCCCCCGCCAAGTCCCGACATCCAGGGGACTGGTCACCTCTTTGATCTGCCCAACAAACTCCCAGAACATGCCCACTGACTCCAAGCTTCACCTGTGCCCACCTTCATCTGGGACACATCCCATGGGTGCATGAGGTCAATCCCTCCAAAGGATTTCTGTGGCCAGGGAACAGGCACTTGCACGTATTGCTGGACATGACACCCAGTGGCACTGAGCCACAGAAACCAGGGCACCCAGCAAGGGTTCGGACCATCTCCTTCTATGCCCTGCCTGTGTATGTGTATGTCAAGTCTCAGAGACTTCCTCTGGCAGTGGGTTCCAGGTATTTCCCAGTCTGTGTGTAACCTATTCGCCCTCAGATTCCCCTCAAACTCCTTCCCCTCAGCCTAGACTTACGTAACACCACTACTTCGGGGAGAGACATCCTTCACACTCCTGACTTACTGATGGTGGAAAGAAAGAATGAGGAAGAACAAGAATGAGGTGAAAGAAAAAATCAGAAAGGGAAAAGGAACAAAAGAGAAAGTGATTTAAGAGAGACAGAGAGAGGGAAAGGAGTGAGGAGAGAGAGATGGGGAAGAAAGGGTAACAATAGAGAAATATGAGAGAGAGAGAGATCAAGGGGAAAGGGTGGAAAGAGGGGTGGGGGGGGGAGAGAGAGAAAGAATATTCTCCCCTCAGAAAGGTAGAGTTTGCAGCCTGTCAGCTGCTCAGGAACTTTATTTGACTAGATCCTGGTGAATTATGACCCCTCACCTGGTACCTAGTACAGAACATGGGGCAAAATGACCTCTGTATCCAGAGACAATTCCTGTTCATGAGTTGGTGGGTATAGGGTTGCTGGGTCATTGTTGCACCTTGGCTTGTAATTGACTGGAAAGAGGGTGAAATTCGGGTTTGGATGGGGAGAGAACCAGGCTCAGGATTGGGCGAGGCTGGGGATTGGCTGGAGAGATGCCAAAGCTAGGATTGGCTGGATAGAGGGCAGGGCTAGGAATTGGGTAGAGACCGGGTGAGGTATAGGATTGGCCTGGACCCTACTGAGACACTGAACACTGAGCTTCTGCCTCTGAATGATGAGGCTTCAGGGTTCCACGTGACATTTCCTGTACTTGAGATGTTCAGTTCTATGAAGAAGTGACTGAAAGGTTTGACAAGGGCAGGGTAGCAGGTGTACAAGGTCCCACATGGTCAGCTGGTCTGGAAGGTGAAATCACATGGAATCCAGGGTTGGCTAGTTAGCTGGGTACAAAATTGGCTCATTGATAGGGGTCAGGGAGTTATTGTAGGGTTGTTGTTTAGACTGGAGGCCAGTAACCAGCAGTGTAACGCAGGTGTCAGTGCTGGGTCCCCTGTTGTTTGTCATTTATATTAGTGATTCGGATGAAATGTAATTTGGGTCCAGATGATGTAGTGGACATTGTAGAAGGTTGTCCATGTCTACAACAAGACCTTGATCAACTGGGAATGCAGGCAAAGGAATGGGTGATTGAATTTAGTTTGAAGTGAAGCATTTTGTAAAACCGGGTCAGGGCCTTCATAGTGAATGGCAGGGCTGTGGAGATTGTTGCAGAACAGAGAGACCAAGGGGTACAGGTATATGGTCCCTAAAAGTGATGACATAGGCTAGCGAAAATAATGTATGGTACACTTGGTCAGGACAATCAGAAGAAGAGCTAGGATGTTATGTTACAGCTGTACAAGTTAACAATGAGATCACACTTGGAGAATTGTGTGTAGCTCTGGTCATCTAGCAATAGGAAGGATGTCATTTTCTGCGAAGAATGCAGAAACGTTTCACAACGATGTTGGCATGACTGGAGCGCTTCAGTTATAAGGGGAAACTGGACGGGCTGGGACTATTTTCCCTGGAGAGAGGGAGGCTGAGGGGTGACATTCTAGAGTTAAGAAAACCATGGGGGTGGGGAGTAGATAAGGCAAATGGGGGTATAAAACTTGAAGGCACAGGATTAAGATGAGAGGGGAAAGATTTAGAATAGATCTAAGGGGCAAGTTTTTCACACAGAGGGTCTTGGGTAAGTGGAATCAGCTGTCAGAGGAAGTGGTAGAGGCAGGTACAATATAATATTTTTTAAACATCTGGACAGGTACAAGGTTTAGATGAAATTGGGCCATATGGACAAAAGGGACCAGGCAGCGTGGTTGGCATGGATGGGTTGGGCCGAAGGGCTAGAGAACTCCATGACTCTGCAACATAACCAGAGAGCATGGGTTCACGGTGAGAGAGAAGAGGCTTGGAGGGGACCTGGGGAGGAGCATCTCTCTGCACCCCCCCCCCCACTCCTCCCCTAGGGAGGTTGAGTCTGGAATGCATTTAGGAAGAAGCAGGACCAGCATGTGAATCGCCACGGCAGGGGAGGGTGTAGAGCAGGTGTTGGTGGGAGCTCTGTTTCCATGCTGTGTAATTCTATCAAATCCTGGATCCTCAATCCCTCCCCACGTGTTTGCTGGGACCCTCTTTCTACTGTTGGAGGGTTGATGCTGAGGGAGCTTCACACTTCATGAGAGTGGTACTGAGCGAGCATCACACCAAGGGAGGTCTTGACCTTTACCCAAGACCCATCATTGTGTGGCTCCGGTGACAATGCCAGCTCTGTATCTGTGAGGATGGCAGATTGGATAGTGCTGCTGTTGGGTTGTTGGATCAGAAGTGAATCAGAATCGGGTTTATAATCTCCGGCACGTGTCGTGAAATTTGTTAAATTTGTGAAGTGAGTCATCCGTTTCCCTCAGAGAGCCCCAGGAAGCCTCTAGATTTGGGCTTTGGGCTTTCTGTGCTGAGCAGCTGTGGGATCGGACTGTGCCTGGAACAGCTGGCAGATGTTGATTACAGCTTGTCACCAAGCACCTAAGCCATGATCCTTCCTGGAATGGCAGTGATCACTCAGAGACAATCCGCGGATTAGAGCTGCAGATGCTGATCCCCATCGCACCCTCAGGGTCACAGGTCCGCACTCCTCAGGGTCACCTTGTCCCGCGGACCAGATGGAGCAGCTCTGGGTCCCCAGACCTGGGCACGTGGCTCCAGTTCTCCAGCGGTCCGGCGGTTCACCAGAACACCCCCCCACCCCCCCAAGTCTGATCATCTCCCTCAAAGTCAATGAACAAATCAGAATCAGGTTTACTATCATTAACATATGATGTGAAATTTGTCATTCTGCAGCATTAGAACAGTACAAAGATATTAAAACTGCTATAAATTATAAAAAAATAAACCATGCAAAAAAAGGGAATAGTGAGGTAGTGTTCACAGACATTCAGAAATCTGACTTGCAGAAGGAGGGAGCTGTTCCTAAAATGCTGAGTGTGGGTCTTCAGGCTTTTTTACCTCCTCCCCCCCCCCCCCCACCAATGGTCGTAACCTGAAGAGAGCATGTCCCAGGTGACAAAGGTCCATAATGATGACATGACCTTCTTGCAGATGCTCTCAATGGTGGGGAGGGTTCAAAGTATATTTATTGTCAAAGTATATATACTTTATACAATCATGAGATTTGTCTTCTTACAGGCAGGTATAAAAAAAAACCCAATACAACCCATTAAAACAAATGAAGACCTTCAAATACCCAATGCATGTGTGGCGGTGGGGGGGGGGGGTTTCAATCGTACAAACAATAAAGATAAACAAATAGCAATCAGAACTGAAGTTCACGGGAGTGAGTCCACAGCCGATTCAGAAGTCTGGAAGTCACAGTTCTGTGCAGAGAAGAGTAAACCTCACAGAGTCCGTCCATCGCCTCCAGCCCTGATGCCCTGACCTTTTCAATCTGGCCCGGTGCCTAAATCATCCAAACCTTGGGTCATTCCTTGCTCTCGGACCCCGGCCCTGCTGCTTTGATATGCTCGAGTCTGAGCCCTGACACCTCAACTCTGCCCGTACCCGACCTTTCCCGTGGTGGAGCTGGCTGGGCCTACAACCCTCTGCAGCATCTTGTGATCCTGTCATTGGAGCCTCCATACCAGGCACTGGTACAACCAGTCAGAATGCTCTCCACTGTAGAAATTTGCAAGTCTTTGTTGACATGCCAGATCTCCTCAGACTCCTAATGAAGTACATCCACCGATGTGATTTTTACACGTTTGCTTCAGCATTCATCATCTGAGATGTTGACATCCAGGAATTTAAGCTGCTCACTCTTTCCACCACCGACTCCTCAATGACAACTGGTGTGTGCTCCCCTGACCTCCCTTCCTGAAGACCACATCAATCCCTTGGTCTTGCTGACATTGAGTGCTAGGTTGTTGTTGCAAAACCACTCAACCAGCGATTTATTTTGCTCCTGAACTTCTTGTAGCCATCTGAGATTCTGCCAACAACATTGGTATTACTGGCATATTTATAGATGGCATTTGAACTGTGCCTAGCCACATAGTCATGAGTGTAGAGAGAGTAGAGCAGTGGGCTAAGCATGCATCCTTGAGGAGTATCTCACTACCTTTTCTCTTTATCCATCCCTCAGCGTCTAAGTCATTGTGCTTCACCCTGAGAGGAACACACTGGCCTTGAACTCTCACTACATCACATCTGAACCTTCCCCACGGTGCAGATGTGGACCTACACCAGATGCCCAGGATACCTTTGCCCACCGGCACAAGAGCCTCTGCATTCACTGACCAGCAGCAGAAGTGAAGCTGCAAAGGATCTCGGTGGGACACCATCTTCTGCTCCATCACCTCCACTCCTCCCTCCTCCAGCTCACCCCTTCTCTCCCTCCCTCCCCTACTCCTCCTTCCTCTCCTTCTCCATTCTTCTCCATTCGTCCCTCCTCCACTCCTTCCTCTTCTCCCTCCCTCCTCCCTACTCCTTCCATCTTTCTCCCACCTCTCCCTTCCCAAACCTCCTTCTTCCTCCACTCCACTCTCCTCCCTTTCCCTTCTCAACCCACCCTTCTTCCAGTCCCTCTTCCTTCCTCCCACACCCTCTTCCCTCCTCCACTCCTCCCTTCTCTCCCTCCCTCTTCTCTCCTCACTCTCCCTCCTACCTCCCCTCTCCTCTCTCTTCCTTCCACCCCTCCCCTCCTTCATCCCTCCTCTCTTTCCCTCCACTCCCCTACCTGCCTACCACCTTACACTGAGAATCTCCTCTCTATCCTTCAGTTTAGATCTAGGGTCTCGACTCAAGATACTGGCTGTGAATCTCCCCCCACAGATGCTGCCCAACCTGTTGAGTTCCTCAGATAGTTCAGATTCCAGCATCTGCAGAGTGCTGCACACCACACAGAGCTTGTGGTGAACATGGAGTTCCCATTGTCTGTCTCCAGGGCTACCTGTAAACAGAACCCGGAGCGGGGGCGTGGGGTGTATATACAGGCGGGGAGGTTTGGTGAGGAGGGATGAAGAGAGGAGAGTGCGGACAGGGGAGGGGGTTTGTGAATGACAGGGAGATGGATCTGGTATGGTTAGTGAGGCAGAGTTGGTTTTGGGGAAGCTATGGGTGCGAAAGAACGACCCAGGGAGGGAGTATCTGGTGGGTGGATGAGGGTAGCAGAGGGGTTTGGGTTGAGTTTGGCAGGGGCACTCCCACTGACCACATACAGCCTGTCACACAGAAATTTCAATTCCCCCCTCAGATCAACAGAGAGATTTGGAACAGCAGCAACTAACCAACAGAGAGCACTAACTGACCAGCAGGGACCAGTAACTGACCAGCAGACACCAGCAGTGACCAGTAACTGACCAGCAGCTGAGGGACCTTATAAGTTCACAGTCATGTCCCACAGGTGAGTTGTGCGGGATGGCTGGCCCCTGGGGTACAGATGTGTGGGGAGACTGACCCCCGGGATACAGGTGTGGGGCTGACTCTGTCCTCTATCCCTCAGCACCTACCAACAGCTATGGCGTCGTGCACAGCAAGGTGTCGAGGAGATCCTGCAGCTGGAGTCCGAAAGTGCCGGAGCAGATGGCCAGCTCGAGGAGTTCCGACACCAACACAACCTGTTCATCAAGTACGTGCGGATCTTCCGGAAGCTTCAGCTGCTGCAGGACCAACTGGCGCAGCCACAGAAGTGGCAGCTGGTGGACGAGCTGCTGCAGGCGCTGGCGGGACGGCTGCTGGAACTGCGTCACCAGATGGTGCAGGCAGGCCTCACTGAGTTTCATTACATGGATGACACCCTCCAAGACCTGAAGCTGACCCCCGTGAGTATTCTCGGGAATGGCGCTGTCACTGTGTGTGTGAGTGACAGTGTGTGACTGGGTGCACGGGTGTGTATCTGTGTGAGTGTGAAAGCGAGTGTCACTGTATGAGGGGGTGTGTCACTATGAAGTTGTGTTTGTGTGTGTGGAGGCATCACTGTGAGGATGTGTCTGTGCATGAGTGCGACAGTGTGCATTCTCACACCATTCACACGTGTGTGTCTGCACAGACATGGTTTCTCCAGACACCAGTTGTCCAAGTGCATGGATGTGTGTGCAAAAGGACCTGTGTGTGTAAGGAGCACTGAGTTGGGTGTGTTTGTGCAGGATTCTGCGTGAATGAGCACAATGTCTGTGTGTGTGATCTGACTATGCGTAGGACAGTGTTGGGGGAGCACAAAAAGTGTTTGGGTGTGAGGACACACTCGATGTGTCACCAACCCTACCCCAGTGTTAATGGACAATCTCATCTCTGGGTCTGTAGTTACAATGGGTCAGGAGAGCACCAACAGCCACACACAATCTGTGAGATTCCCTCAATATCCAGCCCTCTTATCAACAACATCTGCAAATTAATTCCCTGAATGTAAACCTACAGTTGGAGTTCAGACTCAAACTCACATCTGAAATTCTGGGCAGAGACAGACATTAACCGATCAACTCGGAATGATTTGTGGCCCCATCAGAAGGACCCTCTTCTACGGATTCATGTCGAGGGGGGAGTGGGAGGGGAGAGAGGCAGACAGAGTGGAAAAAAGACAAGGAGGGAGGTAGGGCAAGGGATGGGAAGAGTGAGATAGGGACAGAGAGTGGAAGGTACCTGGTACTTGGGCCCATGGAGCATGGTAGGTATCATTCTCAGTGCAGACAGACACCAGGACATGTTCAGGCGAGGGGTTAATGTGGGAGCTGAGGTGCTGAATAGATAAAACCACTGGGGGGCGGCAGAGCTCCACGTATGAGAGCTGGAACCACCAAACAGTCTCACACTCAGCTACATATCCACACTCCTCACACTCACAGAGCTCTCACGGTCACATCACACTCATGCTGAGCACACAGACACATCACAGTCACACAGGTCTCACATTCAGCTCACAATCACATAGTTTCACAGTCACACCACACTCACACTGGTCTCACAGCCACATCACACTCGTACTGATCTCAGGGTCACATCATACACACACTGGTCTCACAGTCACATCACACACACACACACACACACACACACACACACACACACACATCTCACAGTCACATTACACTCACTCTGGTCTCACAGCCACATCGCACTCACACTGGTCTCAGGGTCACACCACACTCACTCTGGTCTCACAATCACATCACACACAGACTGCTCACATAGTCACATCACACTCGTACTGATCTCAGGGTCACATCATACACACACTGGTCTCACAGTCACATCACACACACACACATCTCACAGTCACATTACACTCACTCTGGTCTCACAGCCACATCGCACTCACACTGGTCTCAGGGTCACACCACACTCACTCTGGTCTCACAATCACATCACACACAGACTGCTCACATAGTCACATCACACACTCTGGTCTCACAATCACATCACACACAGACTGCTCACATAGTCACATCACACTCGTACTGATCTCAGGGTCACATCATACACACACTGGTCTCACAGTCACATCACACACACACACATCTCACAGTCACATTACACTCACTCTGGTCTCACAGCCACATCGCACTCACACTGGTCTCAGGGTCACACCACACTCACTCTGGTCTCACAATCACATCACACACAGACTGCTCACATAGTCACATCACACACTCTGGTCTCACCATCACATCACACACACACTGCTCACATAGTCACATCACACTCACTCTGGTCTCAGGGTCACTACGCTCAACCTGGTCTCACAGTCACATCACACACACACACACACACACACACTGGTCTCACAGCCACATCACATCATACACACACTGGTCTCACAGTCACACACACACCACACACACACACACACACACACACACACACACACACACACACACACACACACACACACACACACATCTCACAGTCACATTACACTCACTCTGGTCTCACAGCCACATCACACACAGACTGCTCACATAGTCACATCACACTCGTACTGATCTCAGGGTCACATCATACACACACTGGTCTCACAGCCACATCGCACTCACACTGGTCTCAGGGTCACACCACACTCACTCTGGTCTCACAATCACATCACACACAGACTGCTCACATAGTCACATCACACACTCTGGTCTCACCATCACATCACACACAGACTGCTCACATAGTCACATCACACTCGTACTGATCTCAGGGTCACATCATACACACACTGGTCTCACAGTCACATCACACACACACACATCTCACAGTCACATTACACTCCCTCTGGTCTCACAGCCACATCGCACTCACACTGGTCTCAGGGTCACACCACACTCACTCTGGTCTCACAATCACATCACACACAGACTACTCACATAGTCACATCACACACTCTGGTCTCACCATCACATCACACACACACTGCTCACATAGTCACATCACACTCACTCTGGTCTCAGGGTCACTACGCTCAACCTGGTCTCACAGTCACATCACACACACACACACACACACACACTGGTCTCACAGTCCCATCACACACATACTGTCTCACAGTCACATTACACACACTGGTCTCACAGTCACAGCACACTCACACTGGTCACACATTCACATCACACACACACTGGTCTCACAGTCACAGCACACTCACACTGGTCACACATTCACATCACACACACACTGGTCTCAATGTCACATCACAATCAGAGTTGTCTCACAATCACATCACAGTCACATCACACTCACAACAGTCCCACAGTCACACCACACTGTCTCATAATCACCTCACACTAACACTGGTCTCACAGACACATCACATACACACTGGTCTCAGGGTCACATCACACTCACACTTGTCTCACAGTCAGATCACATTCACAATTGACTCAGGGCCACATCACACTCACACTATTCACACAATCACATCAAACTTACTGTGGTCTCAAAGTCACATCACACTTACACTTGTCTCAGTCTCATCACACTCACACTGGTCACACAGTCACATCACAATCCATAACCATTCACACTGGCCACACACCGCACTCACACATCTCACAATCACATCATGCTCACACTGGTATCACAATCACATCAGACTCACACTTGTCACACAATTACACCACACTCACAGTAGTCACATCACATTCACTCTCTCTCATAGTCACCTCACACACACACGTCTCACAATCACTTCACACTGTACGAATTCCACTGCCCTGCCTGCTGAGTCGCTGGGCCAGTCCGAATGTCACTACCCTGGCTGATGAGTGGCAGAGCCAGTCTGAATTCCACTGCCCTGCCTGCTCCAACTGGGCTCTGAGTGGTTACCACCCACCACGGCAGTATCCAGAGGGGTAGACTTGTTGCTGAAGGGAATGTCTACAAGGCACCCTGCACTCCCAGTAGGAGAGATTGGTTTAGTAAGTTCAGTTGAATGTTCTATGTTTAGAGAGATTTAGGCCAAAAGAGGACACACACAACAAATTTAGACAGAAAACTTAGTCGCCAGAGACCGGTTGGGCTTAAAGGTCAGTTTCCATGTTCTGTGGCTCTCTGACTCTATTCCCTCACTCTCTCTGACTCTGTTCCCCCACTCTCTTTGACTCTGTTCCCCACCTCTCTCTGCCTCTGCACCCCCATCCTCTCTGCCGTGTGCTCCCCCACACTCTCAGACTCTGCTCCTACTCTCTCTGACTGTTCCCCCACTCTCTCTGACTCTTCACCCCCACTGTCTCTGACGTGTACTACCTCACTCCCTCTGTTTTCCCTCTCTCTGACTGTTCCCCACTCTCTCACTGTTCCCCCACTATCTCTGACTATGTTCCCTCACTCTCTGACACCGTTCCCCCATTCTCTCTGACTCTACCGCCATTCTCTGACTGTTCCCCAACTCTCTCTGACTCTGCTACCCCACTCTCTCTGTTTTCCCACTCTCTCTGCTGTCTGTTCCCCGACTCTCTCTGACTCTGTTCTCACTCTCTGAATCTGTTCCGCCACTCTCTCAGACTCTGCTCCCCCAACTCTCTGATTCTGCACCCCCACTGTCTCTGATGTGTGCTCCCCCACTCTGACTCAGCTCCCCGACTCTCTCCGACTCTGTTCTCACTCTCTGAATCTGTTCCGCCACTCTCTCAGACTCTGCTCCCCCAACTCTCTGATTGTTGCCCCACTCTCTTTGACTCTGTTCCCCCACCTTGAGACGCTGCTTCCACTCTCTTCGACTCTACTCGCCCACTCTCTCTGACTGTTCCCTCACTCTCTCTGACTATGGTTCCTCACCGTCTCTGACTGTTCCCCCACTGACTCTGCTCCCCCACTCTCTCAGACTCTGCTCCCCCACTTTCTCTGACTCTATTCCCACACTCTCTCTGACTCTATTCTCCCAATCTCTCTGAACTGTTTCCCCACTCTCTCTCTGTTCCCCACTTTCTGTCATGTGCTCCCCCACTCTCTCTGACTCTGTTTCCCCCACTCTCTCTGACACTGTTCTCACTCTCTTTCTGACTCTGCTCCCCCACTCTCTGACTCTGTTTCCCCACTCTCTCTGTTCCGCCACACTTTCTGGCTCTGTTCCCCCACTCTCTCTGACACTGTTCTCACTCTCTTTCTGACTCTGCTCCCCCACTCTCTGACTCTGTTCCCCCACTCTCTCTGTTCCGCCACTCTTTCTGGCTCTGTTCCCCCACTCTCTCTGACTCTGTTTCCCCACTCTCTCTCTATTCCCCACTCTCTGTCATGTGCTCCCCCACTCTCTCTGACTCTGTTTCCCCCACTCTCTCTGACTCTGTTTCCCCCACTCTCTCTGACACTGTTCTCACTCTCTTTCTGACTCTGCTCCCCCACTCTCTGACTCTGTTCCCCCACTCTCTCTGTTCCGCCACACTTTCTGGCTCTGTTCCCCCACTCTCTCTGACACTGTTCTCACTCTCTTTCTGACTCTGCTCCCCCACTCTCTGACTCTGTTCCCCCACTCTCTCTGTTCCGCCACTCTTTCTGGCTCTGTTCCCCCACTCTCTCTGACTCTGTTCCCCCACTCTCTCTGTTCCGCCACTCTTTCTGGCTCTGTTCCCCCACTCTCTCTGACTATGTTTCCCCCACTCTCTCTGACACTGTTCTCACTCTCTTTCTGACTCTGCTCCCCCATTCTCTCTGACTCCCCCCCCCACTCTCTCTGACTGCTCCCCCACCTCTCTCTCTGCTCCCACTCTCTCTGCCATGTGCTCCCCACTCTCTCTGACTCTGTCTCACTCTATTTCTGACTCTGCTCCCCCACTCTCTCAGACTCTCCCCCCACTTTCTCTGATTGTTCCCCCACTCTCTCTGTCTGTTCCCCCACACTCATACGCTGCTTCCACTCTCTCTGACTCTGCTCCCACTCTCTCTTGACTGATTCCCCACTCTCTGTGACTCTCCCCCCACACTCTCTGACTGTTTCACCAACTGTCTCTAACTCTCCCCCCACTCTCTCTGACTCTCCCCCCACTCTCTCTGATGTGTGCTCCCCACTCTCTCTGACTCCGTTTCCCCACTCTCTGACACTGTTCTCACTCTCTTTCTGACTCTGCTCCCCCACTCTCCTTGACTCTGCTCCCCCACTCTCTCCGACTCTGATCCCCTACGCTCTCTGACTCTCCCCCACTCTCTCTAACTCTGTTCTCATTCCCTGAATCTCTACCGCCACTGCCTCTCTGTTTTCTCACTCTCTATGACTGTTCCCACACTCTCTCTGACTCACCCCCCACTGTCTCTGACTGTTCCCCCGCTCTCTCTGACTGCTCCACTACTCTCTCGGACTCTCCTCCCACTATCTCTGACTCTGCTCCCCCACTCTCTCTAACTCTCCCCCCACTCTCTCTGACTCTGTTCCCCCACTCTCTCAGACTCTGCTCCCACTCTGACTCTGCTCCCCCACTCTCTCTGACTCTCGCCCCACTCTCTCTGACTGCTCCCCCACCTCTCTGACTCTGCTCCCACTCTCTCTGCCATGTGCTCCCCACTCTCTCTGACTCTGTCTCACTCTATTTCTGACTCTGCTCCCCCACTCTCTCAGACTCTCCCACCACTTTCTCTGATTGTTCCCCCACTCTCTCTGTCTGTTCCCCCACACTCATACGCTGCTTCCACTCTTTCTGGCTCTGTTCCCCCACTCTCTCTGACTCTGTTTCCCCCACTCTCTCTGACACTGTTCTCACTCTCTTTTTGAATCTGCTCCCCCATTCTCTCTGACTCTCCCCCCACTCTCTCTGACTGTTCCTCCACCTCTCTGACTCTGCTCCCACTCTCTCTGCCATGTGCTCCCCACTCTCTCTGACTCTGTCTCACTCTATTTCTGACTCTGCTCTCCCACTCTCTCAGACTCTCCCCCCACTTTCTCTGATTGTTCCCCCACTCTCTCTGTCTGTTCCCCCACTCTCATACGCTGCTTCCACTCTCTCTGACTCTGCTCCCACTCTCTCTTGACTGCTTCCCCACTCTCTGTGACTCTCCCCCCACACTCTCTGACTGTTTCACCAACTGTCTCTAACTCTCCCCCCACTCTCTCTGACTGTTCCCCCACTCTCTCTGATGTGTGCTCCCCACTCTCTCTGACTCTTCCCCCACTCTCTCTGACTCTGTTTCCCCCACTCTCTGACACTGTTCTCACTCTCTTTCTGACTCTGCTCCCCCACTCTCCTTGACTCTGCTCCCCCACTCTCTCCGACTCTGATCCCCTACGATCTCTGACTCTCCCCCACTCTCTCTAACTCTGTTCTCATTCCCTGAATCTCTACCGCCACTGCCTCTCTATTTTCTCACTCTCTATGACTGTTCCCACACTCTCTCTGACTCACACCGCATTCTCTCTGACTGTTCCCCCACTCTCATACACTGCTTCCACTCTCTCTGACTCACCCCCCACTCTCTCTGACTCTGCACCCCCACTGTCTCTGATGTGTGCTCCCCCACTCTGACTCAGCTCCCCCACTCTCTCTGACTCTGCTACCCCACTCTCTCTCTGTTTTCCCACTCTCTCTGCTGTCTGTTCCCCGACTCTCTCTGACTCTGTTCTCACTCTCTGAATCTGTTCCGCCACTCTCTCAGACTCTGCTCCCCCAACTCTCTGACTCTGCACCCCCACTGTCTCTAATGTGTGCTCCCCCACTCTGACTCAGCTCCCCGACTCTCTCTGACTCTGTTCTCACTCTCTGAATCTGTTCCGCCACTCTCTCAGACTCTGCTCCCCCAACTCTATGACTCTGCTCCCCCACTCTCTCTAACTCTCCCCCCACTCTCTCTGACTCTGTTCCCCCACTCTCTCAGACTCTGCTCCCACTCTGACTCTGCTCCCCCATTCTCTCTGACTGTTCCCCCATTCTCTGACTGTTCCCTCACTCTTTCGGACACAGCTCCCCTACTCTCTCTGACTCTCCCACCACTCTCTCTGACTGTTCCCCCACTCTCTCTGTCGAGTGTTCCCCCACTCTCTCTGACTCTGCACCCCCACTGTCTCTGATGTGTGCTCCCCCACTCTGACTCAGCTCCCCCACTCTCTCTGACTCTGCTACCCCACTCTCTCTGTTTTCCCACTCTCTCTGCTGTCTGTTCCCCGACTCTCTCTGACTCTGTTCTCACTCTCTGAATCTGTTCCGCCACTCTCTCAGACTCTGCTCCCCCAACTCTCTGATTCTGCACCCCCACTGTCTCTGATGTGTGCTCCCCCACTCTGACTCAGCTCCCCGACTCTCTCCGACTCTGTTCTCACTCTCTGAATCTGTTCCGCCACTCTCTCAGACTCTGCTCCCCCAACTCTCTGATTGTTGCCCCACTCTCATTGACTCTGTTCCCCCACCTTGAGACGCTGCTTCCACTCTCTTCGACTCTACTCGCCCACTCTCTCTGACTGTTCCCTCACTCTCTCTGACTATGGTTCCTCACCGTCTCTGACTGTTCCCCCACTGACTCTGCTCCCCCACTCTCTCAGACTCTGCTCCCCCACTTTCTCTGACTCTATTCCCACACTCTCTCTGACTCTATTCTCCCAATCTCTCTGAACTGTTTCCCCACTCTCTCTCTGTTCCCCACTCTCTGTCATGTGCTCCCCCACTCTCTCTGACTCTGTTTCCCCCACTCTCTCTGACACTGTTCTCACTCTCTTTCTGACTCTGCTCCCCCACTCTCTGACTCTGTTTCCCCACTCTCTCTGTTCCGCCACACTTTCTGGCTCTGTTCCCCCACTCTCTCTGACACTGTTCTCACTCTCTTTCTGACTCTGCTCCCCCACTCTCTGACTCTGTTCCCCCACTCTCTCTGTTCCGCCACTCTTTCTGGCTCTGTTCCCCCACTCTCTCTGACTCTGTTTCCCCACTCTCTCTCTGTTCCCCACTCTCTGTCATGTGCTCCCCCACTCTCTCTGACTCTGTTTCCCCCACTCTCTCTGACTCTGTTTCCCCCACTCTCTCTGACACTGTTCTCACTCTCTTTCTGACTCTGCTCCCCCACTCTCTGACTCTGTTCCCCCACTCTCTCTGTTCCGCCACACTTTCTGGCTCTGTTCCCCCACTCTCTCTGACACTGTTCTCACTCTCTTTCTGACTCTGCTCCCCCACTCTCTGACTCTGTTCCCCCACTCTCTCTGTTCCGCCACTCTTTCTGGCTCTGTTCCCCCACTCTCTCTGACTCTGTTCCCCCACTCTCTCTGTTCCGCCACTCTTTCTGGCTCTGTTCCCCCACTCTCTCTGACTATGTTTCCCCCACTCTCTCTGACACTGTTCTCACTCTCTTTCTGACTCTGCTCCCCCATTCTCTCTGACTCCCCCCCCCCACTCTCTCTGACTGCTCCCCCACCTCTCTCTCTGCTCCCACTCTCTCTGCCATGTGCTCCCCACTCTCTCTGACTCTGTCTCACTCTATTTCTGACTCTGCTCCCCCACTCTCTCAGACTCTCCCCCCACTTTCTCTGATTGTTCCCCCACTCTCTCTGTCTGTTCCCCCACACTCATACGCTGCTTCCACTCTCTCAGACTCTCCCCCCACTTTCTCTGATTGTTCCCCCACTCTCTCTGTCTGTTCCCCCACTCTCATACGCTGCTTCCACTCTTTCTGACTCTGCTCCCACTCTCTCTTGACTGCTTCCCCACTCTCTGTGACTCTCCCCCCAAACTCTCTGACTGATTCACCCACTGTCTCTAACTCTCCCCCCACTCTCTCTGACTGTTCCCCCACTCTCTCTGATGTGTGCTCCCCACTCTCTCTGACTCCGTTTCCCCCACTCTCTGACACTGTTCTCACTCTCTTTCTGACTCTGCTCCCCCACTCTCCTTGACTCTGCTCCCCCACTCTCTCCGACTCTGATCCCCTACGCTCTCTGACTCTCCCCCACTCTCTCTAACTCTGTTCTCATTCCCTGAATCTCTACCGCCACTGCCTCTCTGTTTTCTCACTCTCTATGACTGTTCCCACACTCTCTCTGACTCACCCCCCACTGTCTCTGACTGTTCCCCCGCTCTCTCTGACTGCTCCACTACTCTCTCGGACTCTCCTCCCACTATCTCTGACTCTGCTCCCCCACTCTCTCTAACTCTCCCCCCACTCTCTCTGACTCTGTTCCCCCACTCTCTCAGACTCTGCTCCCACTCTGACTCTGCTCCCCCACTCTCTCTGTCGTGTGTTCCCCCACTCTCTCTGACTCTGCACCCCCACTGTCTCTGATGTGTGCTCCCCCATTCTGATTCAGCTCCCGCACTCTCTCTGACTCTGTTTCCCCCACTCTCTCTGACTCTGCTCCCCCACTCTCTCTGCTGTCTGTTCCCCGACTCTCTCTGACTCTGTTCTCACTCTCTGAATCTGTTCCGCCACTCTCTCAGACACTGCTCCCCCAACTTTCTGACTCTGCACCCCCACTGTCTCTGATGTGTGCTCCCCACTCCTCTCTCTCTCTCTGTTTTCCCAATCTCTCTGATTCTGCTCCCCTACTCTCTCTGACTCTCCCCCCACTCTCTGACTTTGTTCCCCCACTCTCTCTGCTGTCTGTTCCCCGACTCTCTCTGACTCTGCTCTCACTCTCTGAATCTGTTCCGCCACTCGCTCTGACTCTGCACCCCCACTGTCTCTCTGTGTTCTCACTCTCTCTGACTCAGCTGCCCTGCTCTGACTGTTCCCCCACACTCTCTGCGGTGTGTACACCCACTCTCTCTCTGTTCCGCCACTCTTTCTGGCTCTGTTCCCCCACTCTCTCTACGCTGTACCCCCACACTCTCTGACTCTGTTCCCCCACTCTCACTGACTTTTCACTCACTCTAACTGACTCTCCCCCCACTCTCTCTGACTCTGTTCCCCCACTCGCTCTCTGTTCCCCCACTCTTTCTGGCTCTGTTCCCCCACTCACTCTGACTCTGTTTCCCCCACTCTCTCTGACTCTGTTCCCCCACTCGCTCTCTGTTCACCCACTCTCTCTGACTCTGTTCCCCCACTCTCTCTGACTCTGCTCCACTTCTCTCTCTGACTCTACCCCCACTCTCTCTGACTGTTCCCCGACTCTCTCTGACTCTGTTCCCCCATTCGCTCTCTGTTCCCCCACTCTTTCTGGCTCTGTTTCACCCACTCTCTCTGACTCTGATTCCCCCACTCTCTCTGACTGTTCCCCCACTCTCTCTGACTCACCCCCTACTCTCACTGACTATTCCCCCACCTCTCTGACTGTTGCCCCACTCTCTTTGACTCTGTTCCCCCACCCTGAGACGCTGCTTCCACTCTCTCCGACTCTACTCGCCCACTCTCTCTGACTGTTCCCTCACTCTCTCTGACTATGGTTCCTCACTGTCTCTGACTGTTCCCCCACTGACTATGCTCCCCCACTCTCTCTGACTCTGTACTCACTCTCTTTCTGACTCTGCTCCCCCACTCTCTCTCTCTCTGTTTTCCCACTCTCTCTGATTCTGCTCCCCTACTCTCTCTGACTCTCCCCCCACTCTCTGACTTTGTTCCCGCACTCTCTCTGCTGACTGTTCCCCGACCCTCTCTCTGACTCTGTTCTCACTCTCTGAATCTCTACCGCCACTGTCTCTCTGAGTTCTCACTCTCTCTGACTCAGCTCCCCTGCACTGACTGTTCCCCCACACTCTTTCCTGTCTGTTCCGCCACTCTCTCTGACTCTGCACCCCCACTGTCTCTCTGTGTTCTCACTCTCTCTGACTCAGCTGCCCTGCTCTGACTGTTCCTCCACACTCTCTGCGGTGTGTTCCCCCACTCTCTCTGACTCTGTTCTCACTCCCTCTGACTCTGTTCCCTCACCTTGAGACACTGCTTCCACTCTCACCGACTCTACTCGCCCACTCTCTCTGACTGTTCCCTCACTCTCTCTGACTATGGTTCCTCACTGTCTCTGACTGTTCCCCCACTGACTATGCTCCCCCACTCTCTCAGACTCTGTTCCCCCACTTTCTCTGACTCTATTCCCACACTCTCTCTGACTCTATTCTCCCACTCTCTCTGAACTGTTTCCCCACTCTCTCTCTCTGTTCCCCACTCTCTGTCATGTGCTCCCCCACTCTCTCTGACTCTGCACCCCCACTGTCTCTGATGTGTGCTCCCCCACTCTCTCTATCTCTCTCTGTTTTTCCCACTCTCTCTGATTCTGCTCCCCTACTCTCTCTGACTCTCCCCCCACTCTCTGACTTTGTTCCCGCACTCTCTCTGCTGTCTGTTCCCCGACTCTCTCTGACTCTGTTCTCACTCTCTGAATCTCTACCGCCACTCTCTCTGACTCTGCACCCCCACTGTCTCTCTGTGTTCTCACTCACTCTGCCTCAGCTCCCCTGCTCTGACTGTTCCCCCACACTCTCTGTGGTGTGCTCCCCCACTCTCTCTGACTCTGTTCTCACTCTCTATGACTCTGTTCCCCCACCCTCAGACGCTGCTGACACTCCCTCTGACTCTGCCTCCCCACTCTTTCTGGCTCTGTTCCCCCACTCTCTCTGACTCTGTTTCCCCCACTCTCTCTGACACTGTTCTCACTCTCTTTCTGACTCTGCTCCCCCACTCTCTGACTCTGTTCCCCCACTCTCTCTGTTCCCCCACTCTTTCTGGCTCTGTTCCCCCACTCTCTCTGACTCTGTTTCCCCCACTCTCTCTGACACTGTTCTCACTCTCTTTCTGACTCTGCTCCCCCATTCTCTATGACACTGTTCTCACTATCTTTTTGACACTGCTCCCCCATTCTCTCTGACTCTCGCCCCACTCTCTCTGACTGCTCCCCCACTCTCTCTGACTCTGTCTCACTCTATTTCTGACTCTGCTCCCCCACTCTCTCAGACTCTCCCACCACTTTCTCTGATTGTTCCCCCACTCTCTCTGTCTGTTCCCCCACACTCATACGCTGCTTCCACTCTTTCTGGCTCTGTTCCCCCACTCTCTCTGACTCTGTTTCCCCCACTCTCTCTGACACTGTTCTCACTCTCTTTTTGACTCTGCTCCCCCATTCTCTCTGACTCTCCCCCCACTCTTTTTGACTGTTCCTCCACCTCTCTGACTCTGCTCCCACTCTCTCTGCCATGTGCTCCCAACTCTCTCTGACTCTGTCTCACTCTATTTCTGACTCTGCTCCCCCACTCTCTCAGACTCTCCCCCCACTTTCTCTGATTGTTCCCCCACTCTCTCTGTCTGTTCCCCCACACTCATACGCTGCTTCCACTCTCTCTGACTCTGCTCCCACTCTCTCTTGACTGCTTCCCCACTCTCTGTGACTCTCCCCCCACACTCTCTGACTGTTTCACCAACTGTCTCTAACTCTCCCCCCACTCTCTCTGACTGTTCCCCCACTCTCTCTGATGTGTGCTCCCCACTCTCTCTGACTCCTCCCCCACTCTCTTTGACTCTGCTCCCCCACTCTCTCCGACTCTGATCCCCTACGCTCTCTGACTTTCCCCCACTCTCTCAAACTCTGTTCTCATTCCCTGAATCTCTACCGCCACTGCCTCTCTGTTTTCTCACTCTCTGTGACTGTTCCCACACTCTCTCTGACTCACACCCCACTCTCTCTGACTGTTCCCCCACTCTCATACACTGCTTCCACTCTCTCTGACTCACCCCCCACTGTCTCTGACTGTTCCCCCACTCTCTCTGACTGTTCCCCCGCTCTCTCTGACTGCTCCACTACTCTCTCGGACTCTCCTCCCACTATCTCTGACTCTGCTCCCCCACTCTCTCTAACTCTCCCCCCACTCTCTCTGACTCTTTTCCACGACTCTCTCTGACTCTGTTCCCCCACTCTCTCAGACTCTGCTCCCCCATTCTCTCTGACTGTTCCCCCACTCTCTGACTGTTCCCTCACTCTTTCTGACACAGCTCCCCTACTCTCTCTGACTCTCCCACCACTCTCTCTGACTGTTCCCCCACTCTCTCTGTCGTGTGTTCCCCCACTCTCTCTGACTCTGCAACCCCACTGTCTCTGATGTGTGCTCCCCCACTCTGACTCAGCTCCCCCACTCTCTCTGACTCTGCTCCCCCACTCTCTCTCTGTTTTCCCACTCCCTCTGCTGTCTGTTCCCCGACTCTCTCTGACTCTGTTCTCATTCTCTGAATCTGTTCCGCCACTCTCTCAGACTCTGCTCCCCCAACTCTCTGACTCTGCACCCCCACTGTCTCTGATGTGTGCTCCCCCACTCTGACTCAGCTCCCCGACTCTCTCTGACTCTGTTCTCACTCTCTGAATCTGTTCCGCCACTCTCTCAGACTCTGTTCCCCCAACTCTCTGATTGTTGCCCCACTCTCTTTGACTCTGTTCCCCCACCTTGAGACGCTGCTTCCACTCTCTCCGACTCTACTCGCCCACTCTCTCTGACTGTTCCCTCACTCTCTCTGACTATGGTTCCTCACTGTCTCTGACTGTTCCCCCACTGACTCTGCTCCCCCACTCTCTCAGACTCTGCTCCCCCACTTTCTCTGACTCTGCTCCCCCACTCTCTCTGACTCTATTCTCCCACTCTCTCTGAACTGTTTCCCCACTCTCTCTCTGTTCCCCACTCTCTGTCATGTGCTCCCCCACTCTGTCTGACTCTGTTCTCACTCTCTTTCTGACTCTGCACCCCCACTCTCTCTCTCTCTCTCCCTCTGTTTTCCCACTCTCTCTGATTCTCCTCCCCTACTCTCTCTGACTCTCCCGCCACTCTCTGACTTTGTTCCCGCACTCTCTCTGCTGTCTGTTCCCCGACTCTCTCTGACTCTGTTGTCACTCTCTGAATCTCTACCGCCACTGTCTCTCTGTGTTCTCACTCTCTCTGACTCAGCTCCCCTGCTCTGACTGTTCCCCCACACTCTTTCCTGTCTGTTCCGCCACTCTCTCTGACTCTGCACCCCCACTGTCTCTCTGTGTTCTCACTCTCTCTGACTCAGCTGCCCTGCTCTGACTGTTCCCCCACACTCTCTGCGGTGTGTTCCCCCACACTCTCTGCCTCTGTTCCCCCACCTTGAGACACTGCTTCCACTCTCACCGACTCTACTCGTCCACTCTCTCTGACTGTTCCCTCACTCTTTCTGACACAGCTCCCCTACTCTCTCTGACTCTCCCACCACTCTCTCTGACTGTTCCCCCACTCTCTCTGTCGTGTGTTCCCCCACTCTCTCTGACTCTGCACCCCCTCTGTCTCTGATGTGTGCTCCCCCATTCTGATTCAGCTCCCGCACTCTCTCTGACTCTGTTTCCCCCACTCTCTCTGACTCTGCTCCCCCACTCTCTCTGCTGTCTGTTCCCCGACTCTCTCTGACTCTGTTCTCACTCTCTGAATCTGTTCCGCCACTCTCTCAGACACTGCTCCCCCAACTCTCTGACTCTGCACCCCCACTGTCTCTGATGTGTGCTCCCCCACTCCTCTCTCTCTCTCTGTTTTCCCAATCTCTCTGATTCTGCTCCCCTACTCTCTCTGACTCTCCCCCCACTCTCTGACTTTGTTCCCGCACTCTCTCTGCTGTCTGTTCCCCGACTCTCTCTGACTCTGCTCTCACTCTCTGAATCTGTTCCGCCACTCGCTCTGACTCTGCACCCCCACTGTCTCTCTGTGTTCTCACTCTCTCTGACTCAGCTGCCCTGCTCTGACTGTTCCCCCACACTCTCTGCGGTGTGTACACCCACTCTCTCTCTGTTCCGCCACTCTTTCTGGCTCTGTTCCCCCACTCTCTCTACGCTGTACCCCCACACTCTCTGACTCTGTTCCCCCACTCTCACTGACTTTTCACTCACTCTAACTGACTCTCCCCCCACTCTCTCTGACTCTGTTCCCCCACTCGCTCTCTGTTCCCCCACTCTTTCTGGCTCTGTTCCCCCACTCACTCTGACTCTGTTTCCCCCACTCTCTCTGACTCTGTTCCCCCACTCGCTCTCTGTTCACCCACTCTCTCTGACTCTGTTCCCCCACTCTCTCTGACTCTGCTCCACTTCTCTCTCTGACTCTACCCCCACTCTCTCTGACTGTTCCCCGACTCTCTCTGACTCTGTTCCCCCATTCGCTCTCTGTTCCCCCACTCTTTCTGGCTCTGTTTCACCCACTCTCTCTGACTCTGATTCCCCCACTCTCTCTGACTGTTCCCCCACTCTCTCTGACTCACCCCCTACTCTCACTGACTATTCCCCCACCTCTCTGACTGTTGCCCCACTCTCTTTGACTCTGTTCCCCCACCCTGAGACGCTGCTTCCACTCTCTCCGACTCTACTCGCCCACTCTCTCTGACTGTTCCCTCACTCTCTCTGACTATGGTTCCTCACTGTCTCTGACTGTTCCCCCACTGACTATGCTCCCCCACTCTCTCAGACTCTGTTCCCCCACTTTCTCTGACTCTATTCCCACACTCTCTCTGACTCTATTCTCCCACTCTCTCTGAACTGTTTCCCCACTCTCTCTCTCTGTTCCCCACTCTCTGTCATGTGCTCCCCCACTCTCTCTGACTCTGCACCCCCACTGTCTCTGATGTGTGCTCCCCCACTCTCTCTATCTCTCTCTGTTTTTCCCACTCTCTCTGATTCTGCTCCCCTACTCTCTCTGACTCTCCCCCCACTCTCTGACTTTGTTCCCGCACTCTCTCTGCTGTCTGTTCCCCGACTCTCTCTGACTCTGTTCTCACTCTCTGAATCTCTACCGCCACTCTCTCTGACTCTGCACCCCCACTGTCTCTCTGTGTTCTCACTCACTCTGCCTCAGCTCCCCTGCTCTGACTGTTCCCCCACACTCTCTGCGGTGTGCTCCCCCACTCTCTCTGACTCTGTTCTCACTCTCTATGACTCTGTTCCCCCACCCTCAGACGCTGCTGACACTCCCTCTGACTCTGCCTCCCCACTCTTTCTGGCTCTGTTCCCCCACTCTCTCTGACTCTGTTTCCCCCACTCTCTCTGACACTGTTCTCACTCTCTTTCTGACTCTGCTCCCCCACTCTCTGACTCTGTTCCCCCACTCTCTCTGTTCCCCCACTCTTTCTGGCTCTGTTCCCCCACTCTCTCTGACTCTGTTTCCCCCACTCTCTCTGACACTGTTCTCACTCTCTTTCTGACTCTGCTCCCCCACTCTCTATGACACTGTTCTCACTATCTTTTTGACACTGCTCCCCCATTCTCTCTGACTCTCGCCCCACTCTCTCTGACTGCTCCCCCACCTCTCTGACTCTGCTCCCACTCTCTCTGCCATGTGCTCCCCACTCTCTCTGACTCTGTCTCACTCTATTTCTGACTCTGCTCCCCCACTCTCTCAGACTCTCCCACCACTTTCTCTGATTGTTCCCCCACTCTCTCTGTCTGTTCCCCCACACTCATACGCTGCTTCCACTCTTTCTGGCTCTGTTCCCCCACTCTCTCTGACTCTGTTTCCCCCACTCTCTCTGACAATGTTCTCACTCTCTTTTTGAATCTGCTCCCCCATTCTCTCTGACTCTCCCCCCACTCTCTCTGACTGTTCCTCCACCTCTCTGACTCTGCTCCCACTCTCT